>NC_079508.1:37508839-37625879 GCF_030052815.1 Hevea brasiliensis | reverse complement strand
TCAAAAAAATCCTAAATAGAGTGCAATAATTTGTTATCTGTTTGAATTTTCTATAATTCATTGTAGGTAAATTGAAAGTTGAACAACAGTTACTTGTATACAATTTATATATGTTGGTAATTTGAAAGAACTCCTATTGAATCTTAAATCTTTTGTAGATGGTAGATTTAGGCAAAAATTTGTTAGGCACTCTAATTTTTTGTTACTAATAAATATATTTAATCCACTTAATTTCTATAAAAACTGAAACTCATCTATTAGTTTTTTTTTTTTTTTTGGGCCTGATAGTTACCCTTTTGAATTTTTTTACTACCATCTTTCTTACCAACATTGAGATGTTGATCTATGTTTTTTTTTTCTTTTTTGGAATCATGTTGACATAGATTACTTGAACAGCTTGTTGGGTTTGGTTTGAAAATTAATGTGGAGTTTGTTTAAGAGCATAAGCCATGTATTTAGTTAATATAGAATGAGTATGTAATTAGATTGCTTTGTTCTGCTTTAAGAAATGATTTTATTTTCAGTGTTTTTTGTCTCCAATTTCAAAAATTTTTATTTAAATCATGTCAATATATGATTGCTTGAATAACTTTTTAATTTACTAGAAAGAAAAAAAATAATATTTTAATTATTTTATTTACAGGAAAAGTAGAAAATAAAAATGAGCTTTATTAGTAGCAGCACTTCTTTCCTTCTAACTACATTTTTTCATTTTGAATTTCATTATTTTGAATTAATTTGCTATCAAATAATATTTTTTAGAATTAATTTAATTTAAATTAAGATTTGAAAGGTCCAATTAAAGAAAAAAAAGAATGAATAAATTAGAGGTCAAAAAAAGTAATTAATTAAAGAGAAAAAAGAATAATTAATTAGAAGAAAGAAAAAAAAATTAATAATTTTTTGTTATCTTGATAATAGGTAATAGGTTACCTAAAAATCTAATAAATGCTCTTTCATCAATAAGGAAAAAATTGTTAGACAATCACATTTTCAAGTGACCGTGGCTAACATTTCTCTCATCAAATTTTACTCTAGCAAGCATGTCATGACCCAACCTATGGGCCAGACCGGCACTAGGACCTGGGCCAGTCTAAAGCCCCCGAGGCCCGTAGTAAGCCTAACTATTGTTCAACCCAACTCTAAGGCCCATTTGGGCCCAATTTCAAGAATTCAACCGGACAGAGTCCGGCCATAAAATGGACCTTTTAACGGGGAGTTTTTGACTCACCCGACCTGTAAACACAATATATAATCAATTGGGGAGCTCAGCTCACCCTCCACATACTCATAATAACATAAAGTCAAATGGGAGCTCAGCTCCCTCATCCAGTCCAACATACATGCATATAATAAGTTTACAGGTCCAACATGGCAAATTATATTACAGACTCAAATCAAATAAATATTTCTAACACATGCAGAAATTCTAGGAGTTAACAGAATTATACAAATATTAGAGACATTAATAGACGACCTACGAAGAAGAAAAGCAGGTTAACCACAATAATAATCCTCTTGTAGCCTGGAAAAATAATGAACAGGAGTGAGCGTTCGACTCAGAGAGTAAAATATCAATTTTAACCATAATCTCTATAGCTATCTAAAGCTAATGCACCCTGTAGAGTAAAATGCAACATCGTCATAAATTTCATACAAATCACATCAAAAAGGCAATTTGGAGCACTCACACACCCAACACTGTCAAACAATACAAATATGGGAGCTGATCCCCTAAACAGCCCTCTAAATCCAACCTCTGCCAGCGAAGATCTCAAGCTGGACTTTCGCTTAATAAACCAAATACGGGGTCCCAGCGAAGAACTCAAGCCGTGTCTACCCCGAAGGACTGGGTCCCAGCGAAGAACTCAAGCCGTGTCTACCCCGAAGGACCGGGTCTCAGCGAAGATCTCAAGCCATGTCTACCCGTCCTGTCCATATCCAACACTATACCACACGCACGCCAATGCACGCACACTGCTCAAAATTATCACAATAATATTTATGGCACTTCAACATTTATGAATGCAATGTAAAACGTGCCTATTGTTTAACTACATAGATACATACATATAAGTGATGCATGGGCATGCTTGAATATATAATAATATCGAAATTACAATTAAAATTAATATTTTACTCACATACTTAACCTTAGTCACTGTGGCGGCTAGGCGGAGGAGGAAGGCTGTGCTGGCTCACCTGACAATTTTTATTACATTTATTTAGTACATTTGACTCAAGACAAGCTAAGACAAAGATAAAAGATGTCCTAAGTCGTGCCGAAAATCTGGCAGAGTCTCCCCTATACTTAGGACCTACCCAACCTGCAAAAAGGCTTAAAACGCACTTCTATATCCACAAACCATACACCCATAACTCAATCACATCACACAGCCCCTCCTGGGCCCATCCAAATAGTCATTAATCATAATATGTAAAATTACAGTTTAGTCCTCATAATTTAACCATTTTGCAAAAAACTACCCAAATGAGTTCTAAAAATTCTAAAACTTTGCCCCGGGGTCCTTAGCATCATTACTAAGCTAATACAAAAGGAATTATAATTTTCTGAGCTACCATGAATATTTTATGAATTTTTTATCCAATTCAAGCACTAGAAAATTACGAAAAAGTAAGGTTCGGGTTTACATATGCCGATTTTGACTTCGGGGACGCGCTCGGGACGTCTAACAATGGTGTGGTAGCTAAAATCTCGATCCAATTCCAAGACTTTTTCGGTAGCACATGCATGCATCGGTTGAATATTCTGGACAGGCGGCCAGATTGAATTTTCGCGAATTGAAGGTACCTACACGAAGCCCATAACACGGAGGTTAGTACAAAATTTTTACGGAATTTTCTAAGCTCATTTAGTGCTCGAAAAAATACTACGAAGTTTCGTGGGACCACTAAAAAATGGTGTCAGAAAATTTTGAAATTTATATTGCCACGAAGCTCTCGACGAGTGGAGCGCTCTGGAACTCTCGATTTTCTCGTGAGGTTCACAGTTTACGAGAAATCTAGCCCAAAATTCGAAATGGGCTAAAACTTCCCGGACAAAAATTGGGCAAATCGCTCGATGGATTTTGGTGTTCTTGGTGTCCATGGAAAGCTTTCGAGGTGTAGATGAAGTTTGACACAAGACCCGGTCCGATTGGTAGCCGGATCAGCTGAATTTTGGCCGGAAGGTGAGGCATCGCGTGTGCACAGGTGAGGAGTTCGCGCGCATTTTCGGGCCTTTTGGAGCGCCGGTCGGCCGTGGGGAGACACTGGGGTGGCGCACCAGCGAGGTGGGTTGGGCTGGGTGGCAGCTGCGTGGCGTGGGGAGGAGGGAGGAGAGAGAAAATGAGAGAGAGAGGGAGAGAGAAGGGAACGCGACGGGAAGGAAGGAAGAAGAAAAGAAAAGGCCGGTCCGATTCGATCGGTCCGATCCTGTCCGGTTTGATTCGGCCGGTCCGATTCAGGATAAAAAATTTTTATATTTTTACTCTGCCTTGGGGCCGAAAACGAGGCTCAAAATTTTAGAAAAAAATTCTAGAAAACTCAGAAAAATTCGTAGAGTCCAAATATATTTTTAGTTTTACCACGTGGTCTTTAAATTAATTTTTAAAAATCATTAAAGTTTTATATTTTCGAAAAATCGAACCCGATTTCTAAAATTCGAAAAATTTCAAATAATTTCCTAAAATTTAAATAAAATGAAATATTAATATTTACTCACAAAATAATAAATTTAAAAATTTGGGGTGTTATAAAGAAACACAAGGTGCAAGTTGTAATAAGGCAATTTTCGTAACCTCATATTCCAACATTTATGCATATAATTTTATCGAAGATAGGATTGCCTTGAAATTCAAGGCAGATGGAGTAACTGTGGGATGGTTCTCTAGAAGGTTCTTATGAATGGTTATGCTGCATTAACTAATAACAATTTTCATTTGGTCCTCTTGTTCTTTTATATTATATGTGCATTTAAAAAAAAATAATTTATTTAGTTTGATTTAATTATTGGTCCCTTCAAATATTTTTTAAAATTTTTTAATAGGTATATTAATTTTAATTTTTTATTAATTGTTCTCTAAAATTTTTTAATAGTCTTTCAAAAATATTTATAAAAAAATAAATAAGTGCAGTAAAGTTTTATTTTTTGTTAATTGAACTTTCAAATCTTTTATTGACCCAAATAATTTATAATTTATATATTATGATTTAAATTAAAATATTAAAATTATTTGGTTTTCATTAAATAAATACAAAAATTCAATAAAAAATTAATTACTCAAACTTTTAAATCTACAAATTAAAATTTGATTGGCAATTATTATTTGAAAATTAAATTTAGGCTAGCCTAATAATTTCCTATTGCATAACCTAGGATTAGATGAGATTTTTTTTTTAAAATGTATATATATATATATATTTTTTTTATCTTCCTGCTCATTTAGCTTTTTTTCCTTTTATTTTATTTAAATTAAAAATTTATTCTACTTACATATATAAAAGTAGATAAAATTAGTGGTCTTAACAATTAATATATTTTCTTAATTGTTTTACAAATCTCTAATTTTTTGTCTCTTTAATTTTAATGATTATTTTTTTTTAAATCTTATGCAATTATAACATATAATCTATCTATTTGGTGTTTATATTTATTTATTTTTACTTTTGAATTTATGAATTTTATGTAAGAATTTGTATAATATTTTAATATCAATTGTTTTTTATTTTTTGAATTATATAATTTATATAATAAATTTATATAATAATTAAAACTATAATATTGTAATATTCATATTAATTATAGAAATTTTTATTATAATTTTTTAATTGATAAAAAATTTTTATAGTTTAATTTTTTATGATATTTTTATTTACTATAAATATATATATATTATAATTAGCATCTGCTTAGTTGTATTGTACAAATTGTTCTCATATAAATATCGGGCTTCTAACAATGGACATTTTAGTAATTCTGGCCAATATCTTACCATCTGAAAAATTCTTATGCATTTCCCGTCCAGTTTTAGGCAACTAAAAAATGAAATCCAACACATCAATGGATGTTTCAAAAAAATAAATTATGAAGATGAATGATTATACTTGGGGAAGGCAACGGGTAGCTATCCGCGAAAATTAACCTATTTAAATCTGAACCTGATTAATATATTCTGAACATGTCCCAAAAATTCGATTAAAATTTATTTTCAAATACCTCAATTTGACCCAAATTCAATTATTATTGCTTTTAAATCTATTTAATTTTATATATTTTAATTAATAATTTACATTAATTTAATATTTTTATAAAATATTTAAATTCTATTTATTTAAAATATGATATATAAAAATATATTTTTTATATTTAATTAATTTTTTAGATTCAACTAACAAAAAACTCCAACTGACACAAATTTTAAACTCGATTATATACTACCAAAACTCATCTTGTTAGGATTTAATGAATATTCACATGTAAATACCATATCCATTGTCGTCCTTAAATTATATTTACAGAGAAGATGGAAGGATTTTTTTTTGCTTAATTATAATATAGCCAATGTGAATTATATGATTATTTTTAATTTTTCATCATATGTTTAATAAATTTTTATAAAATTGACATCTACAATTTTTTTTAATTTATTTATACTCCATTATATTATTTTTTTATTAAATAATTATTTTTTTATTAAATAACATTGATTCCTTCAAAATATATAAATAATAAGTACAATTAGTTTTTAAAATTTTTATTTAATGGAGTCATATATTTCATCCTCTCTCTCCCTATAAAATTTTTTATATTTAAAATTTTAAAGAATTGTAAATAAAAAAATAATTTTTAAAAATAAATTTTAATAATCAAGACATTTTACGATTATTTTAAAATATTAAAATGATGATTACACATTAAGAGTTTTTTTTTTGCTATCTAATAGAGTTTAAAGATAAAATATTTTCATGTATATCATAAATTTTTATATATCCGATACTACCCTCCTAGAATAAAGTCAAAAAGTCAAAGATATTTCCAGTGTGGATAGTCAAAGCAAGAAATATTTCCAATGTGGCAAACCTAAACAGAGACTCAACGAGCCGGACAAGAAATGACCGAATAATAGTTTTGTTCACTATTTTGGTGATCAAAACCCTTGCCGAGCAAACACCTAGTAATGGTTGCAACCCGGATTTTACGAACCAAGCGATAATCTCGCATGTAATCCAGTAAAAGTATATATCACAAAGATCCATGAATATGTAACCAAGATCACCTCCTTAAACAGAGCAACGACTATTTCCTTTAAAAGCCTATAAATGCCAGTTAAAAGGGAGACCCAAGTATGCTTACTGTCCTCATTACTCTCTGTTATGAAAGAATTCTTTAATATTTCTCTGAAAAGATTTAGATCACTGACTTGAGTATCGGAGTGGCCCACCAGAAGGCCATCCACCTCATCACTTTTTCCCATTGTAAGTCCACGTTGTCGTCTGGGTCAAGATCAAAAAGATTACCGGTAGCATTAATGGCGCCGTTTGTGGGAAGCCCAAATCACTAGCTAAAACATCTACATCCGAGAATACCTCCTTTGTATGACATCCTCTCTTTTTGCTTCCAATAGTCTTTAAAGTTCTTAGACCTAATCATTCCTGCAATTTTTTGTTTTTTTCTCTTTGATGGCTATAGATTCAAGGATTCCAAACAAAGGCATCATGTATGTCACCCCCACATTGGGAGGAGATCTTCTAGCATCATCCTTGGTCCAAAATATGGCCACACCTGGCATCCTATCCGATGAGAATCCACCGTACAACATGGCCACAGATCAGCAAAACCCCTTCCAGGGAATGACACCATATCATACTTTTCAGCGCATCTGGGAGATGGAGGCCCAAATTTCATTCCTGAAAGGTATGATCCTAGGGACTAGTGCCCCACAAGGAACATCTGCCCTAGAAACAGGAAGAATCATAAATGTAGACCCATTCGGAATAGAAGGAAAAACATAGGAAGCCGTCGGGTCAACAAACAACAAATCAGGAAAAAAGAACGGTCGAGACTTAGCGAGCGAACTAGAGGAGCAGTCAGATAAATCACAATGCCCACCAATAAACTAGGGATTGGTAAGGGCAGTACAGAAATACAAAAAACAAGCCGAGGAAGAAGAAATTGGCATGGGAGATGAATCTTCGCTGTCCGGACCAATCCTGGCCAAACAATTCCAACCAAATTTAAGTTGCCCCCCCTTGATAAATATGATGGGACAACATATCCAAGGAGCCACATAGCAAACTTTCGAACGACCATTATGCTTCAAAACGTCAATGATTATCACTTGTGCAGAGTTTTCCCAATAATATTGACAGGCTTGGCACAAAATCGAACCGAATTGCTTTAATTCGGTAATTCGGCTCGGTTTTGTATTATAAAAATTTCAATTATTTAAGTTCGTTTCAGTTTTGAAGAGAAAAAAATCGGTTAAACCGAATCTAATACTTTTATTGATTTTTTATTTGATTTATTTTTATGGGAAATTTATGAATTATATGTAATTATATATATATATATAAATTATTTTATTTCATTGATTAATAATTATTAGGTTTAAATCAAGATCAAAATCAGATCAAATAACATAAAAATCAAGTCTAAATTAAAAAATAATTAAAATTCAAAACTAATCGGTTTGAATCAAACCAAACCAAAATAGAGTGATTTGGTTCGATTCGATTTTTCATCTATTTCAGTTTGGTTCAATTTTTAAAATTTGTAATTCAATTTTCATGATTTAATTCGGTTTGGTTTAAACAGAATGCTCAGCCCTAACTAGAATTGGTTCAATTGATATTGGCTATATTAATTAGAAACAGTGTCAAATCATTGGATTACAATATGTTGTGGTGACAATAAAAATACGTTCATACTCCCAAGATAAATATCAACTTCATTTTTTTTTGTTCTAGATTGCTGATACATTTCATTAGGAGTCCTGCACTAACAATTTTCAATTTGAAGTGTTCTCAATTTATTCCATGCCCTTGCCATATGACTCGTCTAAACTATTTTTCACTTTTTATTTGGATCTGGGGTTTTTATTTAAGCGAATCATGAGCCGACGAAGGAAAACTCTTTAAAAGGGTGCTTCTTTTCTAGTGTATATTTCTGGGTTTCTATTTACAGGCTTCGAACTTCACATTTCATTTGTTTAGTAGTAGTAAATCCCATGAGAAATTAACTAGAAAAGTAGCTGAATAGGACTTTAGACCTGTAAAAAACAATGAAAATTGGAGACATTTGTAGCTGAAGACGAAGAAAATTAGCCTTTTATTTTTGTTTCTTGCAGCAGTGGGTGGTTGGGTGAAGAGTTAGCCATCAGGTCTTATGAATGAACAGCCTTTTCCAGGCCCTAATGCCTATCATTAGAATATTCGCCACCACCCTGAGTTGGCAGTAGCTACTAAATCCTACGTTATCAAATTGAGGAACGCTAGCTACAGTTACTTGTAAAAGTGACTGTCCAACAACTTCTTTCTTATTAGTTGAAAGAGTATTTAATAAATTTTAGGTAACTTGTTATCTATTATCACAGTTTAGAAAATCACAATTTCAAGTGACCATATCTAGCATTCCTCTTATCAAATTTTACTCTAGCAAGAAACACAAGGTGCAAGCTGTAATAAAGCAATTTTTGTAACCTCATATTCCAACATTTATTTTTAACTTTTTTAATTGCTTAATGTATTTTTTAAAAAGTAATTTATACATGTAATTTTATCAAAAATAGGATTGCCTTGAAATTTGAGGCAAATGGAGTAACTGTTGGATGGTTCTCTAAAAGGTTCTTATGAATGGTTATGCTGCATTGATTAATAACAATTTTCATTTGGTCCTCTTGTTCTTTTATATTGTATATGTATTTAAAAAAAATTAATTTATTTAGTTTAATTTAATTATTGGTCCCTTCAAATATTTTTTAAAATTTTTTAATAGGTATATTAATTTTAATTTTTTTTATTAATTGATCTCTAAAATTTTTAATAGTCTTTAAAAAATATTTATAAAAAAATAAATAAGTGCAGTAAATTTTTATTTTTTGTTAATTGAACTTTCAAATCTTTTATTGACCCAAATAATTTATAATTTATATATTATTATTTAAATTAAAATATTAAAATTATTTGGTTTTCATTAAATAAATACAAAATTTCAATAAAAAATTAATTACTCAAACTTTTAAATCTATAAATTAAAATTTGTTTTGCAATTATTATTTGAAAACTAAATTTAGGCAAACCTAATAATTTTGTAACACCCCTTACCCGTCTATAATGTAGCCGAGCAAGGTGCGTCACACGGAGTGCCAGAGCACCTGATCTTTTCTGATTTCATTACCGTTCTTAATATACTTTTTCAATAACTTTATCTCGTGTTTAGGCTATTTTTGTTTTCTATTCAAAAACTAATGAATTTAAAAAGTCCAAAAATTTTAACAAAAATCCAGCAAAGTGCCGGTTGTAATTTGGACTAACAGTTCTTCTGAACCTGCCAAAAATAGTTCTCAATATACTCAACAACTCAAACTCAATAGTCTCAAAAATTTTCAAGCATAATGTATCTCAATACAGTATCCAGATTTCTCAGAAATCTCATCAGATTATCAACATCTCAATATTCACAAGTACAATCTCATTATAACTCAAATTCAATTCACATATTAAAATACTTGCTTTCAGTAGCTTCCATAATTCACAGGTTAATTACATGAGTTTATTTTGTACAGGATATACAAATAATTTACAATGTGCTAGGAATGAACAATATACATAACATGTATAAAATGAGCCCTATCTACATGCATTGCTGAGGAGGTGACAACATTGTACTCTTTTGACACTTCTTCAGATCTGAACTCCAAAAATCTCAGTCAATGGTCTACTGATTTTACCTTCAGTATCTGCGCGAGGAAGCAATTCCATCGCGCTAAGCATTTCTGCTTAGTGGTGCAATAGTATAACAAGAAATAATATATACAAATAAAGAAAGAAATAAATCATAATTCGGATACTCAGGAATCAATTTAATTTGGTATGGTATTTCTAGTATCAACTATCTTATATACTAGTTTGTTCCCCTTTGGAAGTGCTTAGTTTATAACCTTTCAGTAAATATAATCCAGGCGATAATCGAAGAAAATTTTTCCAATAGAGAAAACACAATAATGATACATATCTAGGAATAGAATGAAAAATATTTGAACAATTTAAAAAAATATAAATTCAAATATAGTTTCCACATAACAAAATTTTCATTTTTATATAGGAATATGTTTTTAAAATATTGGGTTTTTTAAAGCATGGGGACTAACTAATTAGTTTTTGTCACGACCCAATCTATGAGCCGGACCGGCACTAGGACCTGGGCCAGCTTAAAGCCCCTGAGGCCCGTAGTAAGCCTAACTATTCCTCAAATCCATAACCAGACCCACAATTTAGGCCTAATATGCATATAAAATAATTTAAATCAAACTCTTATAATTTCATTTCGGGCCAACTTAGCTCAGAAATTTTCAGAAACTAAAATCAGGGGAGCCCAGCTCAACCCTGTTACCTCATTTACAAACTGTTTAAATACCATACAAATCTTCATTTATTAATCTCAAAAATTTAAATTAACACAACCTCTACCAAGGTCCACACTATTTCTAACACATGCGGAGTTCTAGATTTTAAATTTAGAAAAGATAGTAAAACGATTAAATAATCGACATTAAACCTGCGAGGAAGAAAACAGGTTGCTCTGTAAAATAACTCCTCCTGTGGCCTGGAAAAATATTAAACAGGAGTGAGCGTTCGACTCAGAGAGTAAAATATCAATTTTAACTATAATCTTTATAACTATCTAAAACTAATGCACCCTGTAGAGTGAAATGCAACATCAACAACATTTTCACATCATAACATCAAAAAGGTAATTTGGAGCACTCACACACCCTGTAATATCAATCATAATGTATGGGAGCTGATCCCCTATACAGCTCTCTTAAATCCAACCTGGTGCCAGCGAAGAACTCAAGCCGGACTTTCGCTTAATAAACCAAATCGGGGGTCCCAGCGAAGAACTCAAGCCGTGACTACCCCCCGAAGGATCGGGTCCCAGCGAAGAACTCAAGCCGTGACTACCCGTCCTATCCATAGTCCACACCACATCACACGCACGCCAACGCACGCACACTGCTCCAAATTACCACAACAACATCCATGGCACGTTAACAGTTATGAATGCAACATAAATCGTGCCTAGAGTTTAACTACATAAATATATGCATATAAGTGATGCATGGGCATGCTTGAACATATAATAATATCAAAATTACAATTAAAATTAATATTTTACTCTCAGTACACCGATGACTATTGTGGCTGCTAGATGCAGAAAAATAGCTGACCTCGATCACCTAATAATTAAATTATAAATTTATTAGTACTAAGTTAAGATAAAACTTTAAAGAGGCAATAGACAGCCTAATTCATGCCGAAAATCCGGCAGAGTTTCCCCTATACCTGGGACCTACCCAACCTGCAAAAAGTCTTAAATAACACTTCTAAATTCTCAATTTCCACAATCACATCTCATCAATATCACATGGCCCCTCCTGGGCCCTCCAAATCAGACAATACTCAAAATCTTAAAAATTACGTTTTAGTCCCTATAATTGACATTTTATAAAAATCCACTCAAACAAGCTCTAAAAATTCTAAAATTTTGCCCCGCGGTCCTTAATAATATTATAAGACTATTGCAAAATGAATTGTAATTTTCTAGTCACCCATGAATATTTTATTCAAGAATTTTACTCAATGCCATAAGTTTCCAACAGCTAACATATTCTTAATTCAACCCAATTCAATATTCACATATTTAAACCTCCATCCTCAAGCTTCAATCAATTTTATAAAATTTAAATATCTTAATTTCAAATAATCTTATATGCCCACATGCTAAAAATCTAACTAAAATCCATCTATATTCTTCAAAAATATTCTACAATCACTCAAAAATTCAACAAACACCATAGAATATCTCCAAATAATTTTACTTTCATCATATATTTTTCTTAGAATTTTTCTCCAATTTTTCCTGTTTAAGAAACACTGTATTTATGCTCCACAGACAGAGAAATAATAAAAATTGTCTTACCCGAAGTTTATCTGTCTCAAAAATTCCAAAAATTTACGAGGAAGCCTCTGGAAGTTGAACCATCTCCATAGCTCACCGGAGCCACCGCTGCCACCAGCGCCGCGGTGGCCACGGCCCGTCGCCGGCGGCATTTGCCGGGTCTGATCATACCACCATGTTCCTCTCCTCTTCCTCAGTCCATATGTGGTCTCGGATCGTCGATCCAACGGTCGGATCGTCGTAGATCTGACAAAAAAGCTTGAAAAACCCGAAACTTCTCTCCTCCATATCTCACTCATCCGACCTCCATTTGCTTCAAAATTGGTATCAAAAGAAAGCTCTCGGAACAAGCTTTCCAACGCCACCGGAATCGCCTCGATCGGACGTCGGACGAAGCCGAAATCGCGTCGGAAAGCCGCTGCCCACTGTGCGCGCGTTTTCTCTCTCTTTTCCCTCTCTTGCCGCCGTTTCTGGTGGTCCTGGACGTCGCCGGAGGGTCGCCGGAGTTGTGCCTGTCGCCGGCAGTGGTGGTTCGCCGGAAAAATAAGGGAATAGGTAGGGAGAGGTGAGAGAAAGAGAGTGAGGGAGGTGAAAATGGGGGGGGGGGGGAGTTCCTCATCCCGTTTCTTATTTGATTTTTTTTTTTTTTTTTTTTTTTCAGTTGTTACATTCTTCCCCCCTTAAAAAAAATTCGTCCTCGAATTTTCGAATAAACCAAGAAATAAGGAAAAGAAGATTATTAGAACAAGTGTAATCATTACTCCTTCAGCTATTCAGAGATTGGTAAAACATTTATTCTTCAAACTCTTCGTATATTATATATGACATTCTACCACTCTCTGATTCTACTATAGTGTCCTATTTGTCATCATCTCCTTCTAAAGGGCTTTTATCTTGTAACTATTCATCGACCATTTTTCTGACATCTCAGGTATTCGTTATAACTCTATTACTCTCGACTTGATCTCTGATAACTTTAATTAACTTTGGCGCTTACCTCACTTTTATTACACCCTAACGTGTCTCTTAGTGACTTTAGTCATCATTCCTTTGTTTTAATAATCTCTGTTTCCCCCAATGACATAACTTATGTTCCTTATTTCATGGTATCCTATGAGTAACTTTCCTGTAGCACCTAATTTAGGCATCTTGTTCGAGATCTTCACTCTTCTTATGACCTCAGTGGTCAATACCTATAAATCTTCTCACTCCCATGATACTCCAAATTTGTAATCTCTTTTGTGTCATTACTAAGGTACTTAGACCAACCTCTATCCATCTTATGCAATTAGTCAGGTAGAGTCTCCTCCAAGGGCCACGCGTATCATTTATCAACATTGGAAAGTGAACTAGGTCTCTCCTTCTAAGTAACAAAAGTGTTTATATTCCCTGACAACTCAATCCATGCGACTTTATCCATTCCCACTCCTCCTTTGGAATGAAAATATCTAGACTTCTTCCTATAGCTTCTTAGTATGTGGCCTACTTCTGACACATTGGCACTTAGATCGAGGCTCTACTATTCCTTTAATCTATTATCTCATAATAACTTATTTTAAACATCCCTTAGTGTGTTCCTAGCATACCTATTCCTCCTTATCCTCATCATTATAACTGGCTCTATCGAGCTCTTTTTCTGTTCTTTGCATCTTATCCACTTCCCTTTTCCTTTTTTTTTTTTTTTTTTTTTTTTGGTATTGTTGATATCTTTTCAACCTGCTGTACTTATTCCTTAATTTTAGTCCTATCTCATCCTTACACCTTTTCCTTCAAAGATGTCTATCCCATCATCAACTTTAACTTTCATTTTGTTTCTTAGTCTTATCTTGATTACTAGTTCTATTACTTCAGGAATTCTAACCTTACGATTTACTCCTACCAGCACATTCTTCACCTTATGTAACACTTGTAATTAACCACAGAAAATTTTCCTTGTATCCCCCTTTTCCCAACTTAACTATCAAAACATTATCATTCCCTACCAGCCTTAGTAGGAAATTGTTTATCCTGGATGGATATGAGCCCCAGAACTATAAGTTCCATATGAACTAACACGACTATGGGAAATGTGTGCCATGCCTTAATTCTAAACAAAATACTTCATGTGTTCATTCTCCTTAATATAATCACATATACTGCCTATAGCTTTCTAAACTTCAACCTCAAATTATCCATCAGCAACAATTTCATCTATTGAAACTCATCCATAAATAGTATTTCCTCTAGCTCATAGTTTAAAACAGTTGCAAGCCTTAGTAGCTAACTCAATTTAACTCTTGTCATTACTCTGATCGTCCTTTCATACTTAACACTAGGTATGCACTTACTGTCATTCTCATATCAGGAAATTGTATATGAATTGGTGCCTACCAAACTCTCAAATAACTAGGTCTCCTTGACTCAGTCTCTGTTCCTTATATAACCTTCTAAAACCAAAAGCACAAGCTAAACTTGAAAAGAAAGAAAAATATCCTCTTATATTCAACTACGCCCGATTGTCCATATAATAATGTTTAACCTATGTTCCTTGGTCTCTCCCTTCAAATTTCATCATCCCTAGCACAATTGTGCTCTACCTCTAAGGTATCATCTGCATGAACCCTTTACCGTACCATTTTCCTTCCTGACATAATATTTTATAATTTATTAACTTTACTTATACTCAACCTATGATTCATATCTATCATCGTTTATGTTGTGTCCTTAACTTTTGTTGATTCCTGAAATATTTCTCTCACTAATAAATTCTTCCAACACTAATTCTACCCTTATTTAGGGTCATTAATTTGATCCTTGAACTTTCTAGTGATTTATAACCACCCAGACTTGTCACTTTTCGTTCTACCCCTACTATTGTCCTGTCGTTATTGCTTCACTACAAAGTGATTCTGTTGATCACACTAACAATGTTTGCCTGAGATTCATAACGAACCTCTAACTACCTTATCACTATCTCAAAAGTCTAAACTAAGCATATGTATCATTATCTATCATTCTTTTCCTATCATCATAACTATTTGATCCCTTAGATTGACCTTTAATCAACTTACTACTTACTAACTTCGTTTTCTCTACCTAATTAGGTAGTCCGCAATACCATCGCACACCTTCTAGCATTTACTCATTATTATGTTATTCCATACCTCCATCACTATTCTCACTAATGTGGTCCCATTTTGGGTTTTCCATCCTTGTCATTCACCTTGCCAAGAATAACACTTAGCCTACCCTATATCTTAACTTTGTTCCTTTTATTATGCGCTCTTCAGGTTGTCCTTCCGTTTATCTCCTTTGTCTTACCCAAAATAGAACTTGACTATTCTATCCCTGGTTCCATTCTTCTTCCTAACATGACAGCTGTACCTGCAAACTATATCTTTCAGAGTTTCTACCACGTTATCACTTGTCTATGCTACTCAGATTTGGTCCTTTGACCACTCTAGCTAGTACTTCCACTAGCATTTAGATTATATTGCATCTGCAATCAATTGTCCAAACTTTCATTCTGCACTTTCTCTATCCATTGGCCTTCTATAATTTATCTTTGCTAATTTATTACTCTTGACACTATTATAATTAGATTATACTATTGTCCTTTTCTATCTATATATCCTTTAATAATAAAAAAAAAAACTCTCTCTGTCTATATATCCTTTTCTAGTAGTTTCTCCGCTGCTTATTCAAACTACCTATATTTCCTAGTGTTTTAATTAATCCTTTTGCAATTACTGCTGCTACTATAACCCATGTCGAAGCAAAGCGATCTCTTCATCACATTACTGCATTTAGTGGCAACTTCACAGACAACACTTGCATATTAATTTGAAGGTGCATGAGACTTTTTCATTGAATTAGATCGTACATACTTCACTTTCTAAATCAACATATGAGTTATATCACTCTTACAAACAACGAATATGTTCTATAGTTAATGCATGGAGATTCTCCTCCTGCTATTGTGCTTGTTGGTCACAGGTTGTGTAAGTTAATTTGTATGGCATATTGATGATTTCCTATTTTTAAGGTAATAGATATTCAGAAGGGAAAGGAAAAGCTCCGACCTCTCCTACCATCAACCTTCTTTTTATTCATTCCCCCAACCCCTTCTTGCACAGCTAATGTCGTTATGATATAGTGCTTAAGAATTTGACAGTAGTGATATTCAATTTTGCATCTACATGCTTTCCTTTCCTTTTTATTGGATAATATGATACAATTTCAGGGAACAACTATGGCTTCTCTGGTACACATGCAGAAAATCTTATCAAACAGGATGCAGCATTTCTCAAGCATAGAAAAAGCGGTATCTATGATTTTTTTTGGATCCCAATCTTTCCTGTCTAATAGTTATTTTTACATCATGATTTGTTTGAATCTGTTTAATTCCTAAGTTGTCAAATTTAGAATCAAAATCATAATTTTATTAATCAAGAATTGAGAAGAAAATCGAATTTGTAGATTTTATACAAATTATTGTGACCTTACATACATATAAAACTAGCAAATATATACATTGGAGAATGAAATATATTATCTAATAATTAATGATTACATAGCGAATCAGAAAAGGTGATTCTCATACAAATTTGATAGCAAGAGTATTGCAATCTATATTACACATCATTTGGACATGCAAATAGACACACAACATTTATTTTTCAATTATGGCTTTTGGACTTTGATAATTTCACCCATCAGATGTAGCTTTAGTTTCCATCATCCACAACGTTATTGTGCTCTATATAGTATATAACCTTAATTTTGAAAAGATTACAAGAACACCTTAATTTTGAAAGTTTATTCCATAGCCATTCTTAAATTTCTCAATATTCTAAAAATCCGCATTGGCATTTCTCCTCACAACCTCGTTTTTCAACTCTATCTGAGCCTAGCGTGGACCCAGACCTCATAGCTAGGATAGGTTCATATTGATATTGGCTATTAATTAGCAAAAGTGTCAAATCATTGGATTACAGTATTCTGTGGTGACAATAAAAATATGTTCATACTCCCAAGATAAATATCAAGTTCATTTTTTTTATTCTAGATTGCTGATACATTTCATTAGGAGTCCTGCACTAAAAATTTTCAAACTTAAGTGTTCTTAACTTATTCCATGCCCTTGCCATATGACTCGTCTAAACTATTTTTCAGTTTTTTAATAAATTTAATTAAAAGCATTACAACATAGTTTCTTAATTTTCAAACTTAAGTGTTCTTAACTTTCTACCTTGCCAATTTCCAAAATTTGATGGTGTTAAGAGACCACTTGTGGTTTATACCAGTACTTTTACCATAAAACTTAATTAAAATAATGAATAGAAAAAAACACACACACAGACACAAACACAAACACACACACACACGCACAAGGGAACTGATATCCCTACTTACAATATGTTTGCCACCATTTTTAGCTTAAAGCCTTAGTTATTTCTAGCTCCAGCCTTAAAACAAAGCAGGCCATTTTGATGAAAAAATAGACAGCCAAAGCATCAGTCTATTTGTGGAGTGCATCCTATTCAGATTCAAAAGAACAGAATGCAGACCTATCATATCTCCAGAACAAGTCAATTTGGCACTAAGATAATACCAGACTATGTCAATAAATTATTTTCAAAGGGCTAACCCAAGAACAATGGAAGATGAATCACATAACAACTGATTCCCAAAATAAACAATTTTTCTATTTTTAAACGGAAAAAGCAATTAATGTAAGATGCATGACACAACACTGTACCGTTTACTAATTCTTATCATATTGATTTTACCATTTAAAAATTTCTCAGCCAAATTCAACAGCAGATTTCTATTCTTTTTCTGTCCAAATGATTAAGATACAAATTTATTTCAATGCGTCCCTTCACACCTTACATAAAGCAAATACCTAAATTAAAGCTATCCTGATAAATGAGAAGTAAAAGAACATTCACAAATTGAGAAAAATAGCATAGAAAGTGTCACTCCTAAGCCAAGATTTCTGTAAGGACAATTCAAAGAAAGAAAGAAGGAATGAATGAATTAATTAATGAAAGAGAAAGATGAATTAATAATAAAACTACCGGGTCAATTTCAACTAATTCAC
The DNA here is from genome assembly GCF_030052815.1 of Hevea brasiliensis. Taxonomy (NCBI): domain Eukaryota; kingdom Viridiplantae; phylum Streptophyta; class Magnoliopsida; order Malpighiales; family Euphorbiaceae; genus Hevea; species Hevea brasiliensis. The sequence goes on along the minus strand of NC_079508.1, from coordinate 37,607,613 downwards.
GAGGTGCAACGTTGATGACATTGAGGATCTCAGCTTTTGCAAGTTTGTATGTCTTATACTTCTCCATAAATTCATGGATTTGCTCTCTCGTTTGCCTGCAAGCAGGAGTCTCCACCAAATAAACAGAAACCTACAACAAAAAATAACAAATGCAATTAACACCCATAAGAGTTTAGATTTCTTTTACCCATTCAAATCCTATATACTCAATTTTTTCACTAAAAAATGTAGACACCTTATATTCTGATGATGCTACAGGAGCAATAACCCTTGAGAGGAAATTGTAATACACTCATCCAAGAAAGAATGGAGAGGAAAAAGAAAATGAATAAAAAAAAGCCATTAATGTAGTAAGGCAAGCACTTACATCTTCATTGGAATATGATTCTTCAATTCCCCTGAAAATGAGACCAACAAGAAAAACCAGCAGAAAATTAAGAAAATCCTGCTTCAGAATTAGAAGCTAAGCTGTAATAAAACTAAAGTTGCTTATCGAATTTGCGATCAGCTTAAGTCACATATTGGTAGCTCCAAAAACTCAGCTTAACACAAGAGGCAATGGCGGCGAAGCACACTAGCACAAGCAGCAGTTTTGGGAGCTATAAAAGCTGAAAAAAAAACAAAGAAATTTAATCTCCTCAGGCAGGAGAGCTGGAGAAGACGATTCAGACGAGAATGAAGAGGCAAGATCTAAAAATCTACAATGAGGGGAAAAAAGCCTTAGCCTCACCTTGAATCGATGGGAAGAAGAGGAAAGCAGGAAACAACGTCGGTCAGACACAACAGAGGAGGAGCAGGCAAGACCAGTCGACTTCGAGACTAGGAGCTAGATGGAATAGGGCATGAGGCGCTGGATGCAGGAGAAAGATAAGAAAAAAACATATAGCAGATGCAGATGGTGGGCTGGGCTTAGGCAGGCAGACTGGTTTAATATGGGCTAGCTGGACGAATGAAGACAAGGGCATATAAGTAATTACATAAATAGGTTAATTAATTTTAAATACTTACCAACGCAGAGCCTTTTATTATCAGTCTGATTGCTCCAAGCTCAAGATCCTCTGTTTTTCAATTCTTGCTTTCTACCCTGTCGTGATCGCCAATACATCAACACAAGACTTCGAAAACTTCATCTCCCTTCTTTCTTTGCATACAGGTTTGATTCTTAACTGCACGCAAGATATGATCTCCAAGAAATCAGTCGCGATGATGCACAAATCCATTTTATTTGTTTGTCCTTGGTGGATTTTTAGGGTTTTCTTTTTAGATTTCCTTTTATTTTCGGTTGCCTTTGCTGGAGGATAGGCTAATGGAAATCAAGATTCTTGCTTTTATCTAGTTATGGTTTTGTTCTTTGATTGCGGCAACTGATGGATTTTCATATAATGGATTCGACTGATATGTTGTCTTGATGTGCTTTATCTGGCTCCGGTTAAGGTTTTTGTATTCATCGTTTCCGTGGTGTTAAAGAAAACAGATTGGGCAGAGAATGTGGATATCGTTTGATATATCAGTTATATGGTATCGTCTGTTCATCCTACTATTGTGTTTTGTCTTTCTAGCATGGATGCGAAGATTGCGACCATTCATTCACGACTTGGAGGAGGACCTGCGCGCAACAATGTTGTTTGTCGTTACTGGATGATGGGAAAGTGTAATAGGAACCCCTGTAGGTTCATGCACAGAGAATTGCCACCTCCTAATGTTTATCGAAGAACATCTGAGCAACCCAATCTTTTACGGAAGGAACAATCGATTAGGAGCCCTAGCCATGGCCTCAAAAATTCATTGGCATTGAGTGATGGATCTGAAGTTAAAACTGCTCAGAATAGCACCAATCATGTTATTAAGGATCCACCTAGGAAACGCCCCAATCCTGGGAATTCTTTGGCTTCAAATAGTGGAGGTGGAGGTGGTGGGTCTGAATATAAATGCACTCGTGAGAGCTCCAGTTCTGGCACTAAGGCAATGAATTTGGAGAAGATAAAACCATCCTCTAATTCATCAGTTCTGGTTGTTGAAGGCAATGCTTCTGAAGAAAAAACTGTTGAGTGCTCAAAAAAGGCATGTGAGAACTGGATGTCAGACAAATGTGATAAAGAAGATGGGTGCCAGTTCTTGCATTCATGGTTTTATGGGGATTGGTTTTCGACATTGGCAAAACTCAAGGGGCACATACAGGTGATCATCTTGTTGAATTTTTCTTTGACTTTCTAGTAATCCGTTCATGTTTTATATAATCTGTGTTTTCTTTTGCATGCAAACAATTTTATGCGCAGGAGGAGTTATTGTGTAAACTTATGGATAAATGTTTGATTTTCATTGGTGACTTTTTGTATGATAGGCTGTCTCTGGGATTGCTCTTCCATCAAGATCTGACAAGCTTTTCTCGAGTAGTAGTGATGGAACAGTACATGTTTGGGATTGCAATACTGGTCAATCAACAAGAGTGATAAATGTTGGTGTCAAAATTGGGGCTTTAATCAGTGAAGGCCCCTGGATATTTGTAGGCTTGCCAAATATTGTTAAGGTTAGCTTACATCTGACTTGTAGTGCTTCATCTAGCTTGGTTAGTTTCTGCTTGTTATAAGCTTATGGCCATTTTGTGTGTGATCTTTTAGGCATGGAACATTGAGACAGCTGCTGAATTTAATCTCGATGGGCCAGTTGGGCAAGTTAATGCTATAGCTGTAGCTGATGTTGTTGATATGCTTTTTGCGGGGGCACAGGTAATTGCATCTATAATTTTTTAAGTTGTTGACATGTTTACCGGTGGATACAATAAGCTTCTAATTATTGATGCCCGATTTTGTGGAAATTTTGAGATGATGCATTAGGTTTTTGCCACATTATTACTGTTTATTGTTCTTAAATGTAAGGGTGAGGTACTGATGTAGCACAAGCTTTTTGTGTGCCCATTCCTATGATTTTTGGAAGCTGCTCTCCCATTGATGGCATCATGTTCAATTGTTATGCTGTGAATCTTTCTTCTGCATGATTTCTTTTTTTTTTTTTTTTATCATCACCATGAATATGATATGGAGAAAAAATAAAGAAGAATTCAAATTGTTTTCTTTTTTGTGTTTACAGGATGGTGCCATTTTGGCTTGGAAAGGGAGTGCTAAGAACCCAAATCCTTTTGAACTGGCCTCATCTATGAAAGGTCACACCAGTGCTGTTATATGCTTGACCATTGGAAGAAATAGGCTATACTCTGGTTCTGTGGACAATACTATAAGGGTAATGCTTGTAACCTTACTATTTTTTCCTTTGTGTGTGATTTTGTGTAGAAGATAGCTCTGATATAGCCCTACACTTTGTAAAACATGAGACTCAATACTCTCAGTCAATTGGATTAAGGCAATACATTGTAATTATGTGAATTTTTGAAGCCAACATGCATATCATTTGTAACGTATCCGATAAGGGTATATTGTTTTCGCCCTATTAATTCACTGAAGTTATTTTGAGGCACTACACCCTTATATATTTGGCTTATTTTAAATTAAATTTTTGTATCAATAGTGCATCTGAGTGATATTTGGAAGAAATTTTATTTCTTTTTGGATTAATTCTTCAAGTTTTCTTCCATATCCGATTTCTACATACATAAGAGTTCAATTTTTTTTTTATCAACTTTCCTTTTGTTCCTTCATGTGCATGGGAAGGATATATTTGGTTGTTTGATTCTACTCTCACCCTCCAAATTTTGTTTTTGTCATTTTTCTTTTAGGCGTGGGACCTCGACACTTTACAGTGTGTTCATACATTAAGTGGTCATAAAGATGCTGTAACGTCTCTTATTTGTTGGGATCAATATCTACTGTCTTGTTCATTAGACAAGACAATAAAAGCATGGGCTTTTACTGAAGAGGGTAACTTGGACGTGATTTACACACATAATGAGGAACATGTAAGTTATTTATCTCCAACTTCCAAGTTTATATTCTTGTGCATTTTAAGTAGACTTTTATTTTTTCTTAGATCTTAGGGTTAGATTTGTTTGAACATTAGTTATTGTGGTATGATTGACCAAGTTTATTTGGTCCTATGGAATGTAGTTCCTAATTTTTATTTAAGCTCTCTTGGTGGATGTAATTTCCGTATGCTATCTTTTATTTTTTAAAAAATTGTACTCAGTTTTAAAAATTTGAGTAAAATCAATCCTATTCTCTTTGAGCTACGAAGATTTTGTTTGTTAATTGTCTTGGGCTTTAATATATGAAGTGGAAGCGTCTATTAAAAATGCAATTGTTATTTGTTTATCGATCTTTGTTATTTGATTTCTTATACTCTATTTCACAGTTATTTTATTTTATTATTTGATTGAAATTGTCAAAGTAATGGTGGAATGAAATAATTTCCATTGTAAAATTAATGTTTCTTTGTAACAGGGCGCTATTGCTCTTTGTGGGATGCCTGATGCAGAAGCAAAACCAATTTTGCTTTGCTCTTGCAGTGACAATACTGTTTACCTGTACGAACTGCCAACGTAAGTGCACACTAAAAGACCTATAGCAATCAGCGTGCGGTGAATTGATTTTTTTTTTTTTGGCACTGCCCTAAAAATATAATCCTATTTCATTGCTTAGATTCATTGAGAGGGGCAGGATTTTTTCGAAAAGCGAAGTGAGAACAATTCAGACGGGTCCTGGAGGTCTCTTTTTTACTGGTGATGGAATTGGAACGCTGGACGTTTGGAAGTTGACAGAATCACATGGAAGAGCTATGGAAATAGCATGATATCTTTGTAACTACATGTCTTGCAAAATTTGGTCATCCCGTTTGAGTTCTGTTGATTTTTTTTTTGTAGAAATTGTAGAACTACGTGGACCTGATCCTTCATTTTGTGATGGAGGTACGTAGGCAGCCTTCGGGTGCGGTCCAAATTATGTAATAACTATTTTTTGTTTATTTTAAATTCTTTTTTTTTTGTTTTTCAATTCACATTTGCATTTCACTTGGCTTTTGGATTTTTGTCATTTGAGCAATATTGTGTAATAAGGAATTGATGTTATTGTCCTTAAGAAGTCATCCTATGACCCATATTCTTTATTGTTATCAAATGTAAGAATTCATCTTAAGGCACCATATTCTTAATTCTATTATTCATCCTCTTTCAATGAAGTCAATATTGTTTTCATTTTTTCCTTTGTTGAATACTCCCAATACCTACTCTTCATTATGATTCAAAAGGATCGTATGTTAAATTGTGCAGTATATCCTTTGCTGCATTAAGATATTTTGGTAATTTGATCGATTCCATTCCATCAAAATGTTATCACATTACTCTTATCTTTGTTATTGCTCTTTTCTTATACATAAATATCATTTTGCCCTTCTCAATTTAGTTGGGAAAATGACACTAAAAAAAAAAAAGAAAATTGAAATTGAGGAAATCCCAAATTCAAATGTGGCAGTGTTGGTCAACTGGAATTTTTCAGCAAGGGAGCATTGTTGGGCATCATGAATAAATTGTGACCAAGAAGAATAAAAAATAAGAAAATGGCAGCGTTTTATGACGCTAACTCAGAAAAATAAATTAGCTTGGAATGAGTGTATGTATAGAAAGTCATCCTCAGGTAACAAGCTGTCACACATTTAGTTCACTTGATTCTACTGTATTATTGGTTTTTCTTTCACCATCCATTGGTTGCTTCAAAATGGCATTATTAGAATTCCCATTTTTTTTCATTTCAGGCTCACTTCTTGCTGGTTCTTTTGAGTTGGTTTCAGGCACGATGTCTTTTTTTTTGTTCTTGTAGATGAAGTACAATATCACCTGAACTAATCCAAGAAGGAATATTTGATGTCTGAATATACAAGCAGACACCAAAGAGAAAATTAAGGGTTTGTATTTTAGTGCTTGAAAATTGGTCTAATAATAAGTTTTTGTTGGTAATTAGCTAGTGAAAACGGTTTTGAAGGAGAGCGATGAAGAGCCAAAGGTTGAGAATGAGAAAGCAGAGTCCGCTGCTCTTCCTCCATCTGAGGGGGTTCCTGAAACAACATGTAAAGAAGAACCCGCTGCAGATGGTCATGACGTTGTTAATACCCAACAGGCTTCTGTTGAGGATTTGAATACAGATGATGCTGAGAAGAAAGAGGAATCGGAGAAACATTCTGAGGAGGACGAGGATCCCGTAACTGACACTCAAACTGCCTCACGCAAAATGGAGGTTCCCAATGATAAGGTGCGCTAAAATAGCCCCAAAATGGTAACTAAAGTCTTCAGGAAAATGAATTATTAGAAGGGATTTTGAAGGTGATGCTGTAAAGTCTTACTGTGATCAATTGACTTTGAACTATTTTTAGAGTAGGAAATGGTAGCCGTAATTGTACCACAATGCATAACAGAAATGATTGATATTGCCGCTAACAAAATATATAACCAATTGTATAACGTATACAGAATATATTGTGGCAATCACATTATTGTGATCCCAGTGCAGCCATTTTGCTGTTTCTATTTGCTATTTTGATGATTGGATTCTTTACGGAACTTGTTTTTCAAGAAAGCCTTTGACAAATATGTTGCGTAAATACTGTTTTGCAGGTTGGGGTTCTTATTGGAAAGGGTGGAGATACTATTCGTTACCTGCAGACTGCAGTATAATTCTGGGGCAAAAATTCAAATCACAAGGGATGCTGATGCTAATCCTCAATCCACAACAAGGCCAGTAGAAATAATAGGGACTTTAAGTAATATAAAGAAGGCTGAGAAGCTCATTAATGCTGTCATAGCAGAGGTAGCTGAATTAATTTTATTTCCTAAGTACAACTTCCTTGTGTTTTTTCCCAGTTTTCTTTTTCTTTTCTTTAACATGCTATGAGTTGATTTGGAGATTATGATACTGATTTTCTATCATTCCCTAACATAAGCATGATTATTACAGGCTGATGCTTGTGGTTCCCCCTCCCTTGTAGCTAGGGGCCTACCTAGTGCACAGACCGGTGTAGTGTGAGAACAACTTGAGATGCAAGTTCCAAATGAGAAGGTTGTTGGTTACATTTATAGCTGACGATGCATGGTTATTACAGTAAATACTTATTTGATATTTTTTAAACATACTTACGTAATCAGTCCTTGTACCAGGTTGGTCTGATCATAGGCAGAGGTGGGGACACCATTAAAGCTCTCCAAGCCAAATCGGGAGCGCGCATTCAGGTGGTTGATGTCGTTGGCCTTGCATTGAAATTTGTTTTTGTATAGACTAGGCCTTGATTGTAGTCGTTAACATTGTTTAGAAAGTGTTCATCTTAGGAAATAACTAACAAGCCTATTTTCATTTAGTTGATACCTCAACATCTTCCAGACGGGGATGGTTCCAAAGAAAGGACAGTGAGAGTGACTGGTGATAGAAAGCAAATTGAGATGGCTAGAGAAATGATAAAGGATGTTATGAATCAGGTTTGTTATTTACGTTTCTTAGTTTCTGCACAATTCAGGCCTAGTTCCTTTCAGTTGTAATTGCATCTATTTGATAGCTATATTGGTTAATATTTGAGTAGTTTCTAATTGTATTCTTCAATTAATTTTTATGTTGATAAATTTTGTTGAATGGTTATCGCTATCAGTTTTAATCCATTGTGAGACACTCTAGTCATGTGAAATTAAGAATTGAAGAATCCAAAATGCGATATTGGATATTTGCTAGTGATTGAGTGGTGAATTTTGATGTGCCATATATGATTTTTTTTAATTCCTTGGTCAATGCATGTGTAGGATCTCATGAGCTGTACTCATGCGCCATTAGTGTTTCAAGTTGGCAACATGTTATGAATGTGTGCTTTGCTTTCAGCACCTTGTTATTCATGGTTTTACTTTGATTAGTGGCATCTCATTGAATATACTTTTATTAAAAAGGGTTGATTTGGCATAAAAGTGATCAGCTTAGTGGTGCTTGCTTAACAATGATGTTAGGTATATAATTTATGCGGTGAATGCAGAAAGCAACTCTTTTTTTAAATATTTAATATGATTGGCATCATCTTTAAGAGCAAATTGAAGGGGAAATGCAAATATGTAGTTGTAGATCAAATCTTGTTTGACTGGATCAATGAGATGATGGTCTATATCTCTGGCTTTGCCAAGCTACATGCAGTTGTAGATCATGATTTGTTTTGTTTGCATGTGTAGCACCTTTTTGTTTATTTGAAGGAAGGTTGTGTCATAGTTTTCTGTGGGAATGAGAGCTAATTAGTTGGTACGTGGGAAGTTGTGGTATTGATGAATGATTCATTCCAAGGTCACTTGAATGCTCTTAGGAAGATCATATATGCAATCCAAGATGTCGGTTGCCACGATTTATTTATGATGAAAATGCCGATTTCGAATTGGTTGACCTTAAAAATGCAGATTTGGCTTTTGCCTTTCCCATGGGGCCAGCATTGCTTTCTCGGTGTAGGAATAGACAACCACCATTCACTTTCATCCACTGAAGAGAGATATCAGGCATTAAATCTCACAATTGCTGGATGTTAATAGTTGGTAAGATTGCTTTGAGACTTGAAAGTTAAAAATCATTCAGTGAGACTGTATTGTATTAACCTTAGTGCTCTTTAGTGCACCTTCTATGAATGAGACTTTTGTTGGAAGAAGTATAATTCGCGGTGAAGTCATAGTGTATGAAGTCATTTTCAGATTGATACATATATTAATTCATATATATTGCTGTGCTGAACACATGTTCTATGACATGTATTGGGCTGCTGCAAAGTTGCAATAAAGGCTCAATTACCAAGTTAAGATCAGTACAAGAATATGTTTTGTTGCCCTTGTAACGTGCTAGTTTTCCTAAATAGAGTAACGTGATGTGTTGATGAGTTAGCATGAACGAATGATTTAGGACGGTCATTTGGTTATTATGAAGATCTTGACTCTTGAAGCATTGGTGTCCTATTAACTCTGATAAATTTTCAACTTCAAAGGCTCCTCCTGAAATTCTAAATGTTTCTCTTTTATGGATTTTCAGTTTTGAGTTTACCTTTTATGCAATTATGTGTTGGTCATTGTGGCAGTGCAGAATTGAACTTGAGATTATAATGTTTGCAATAGTTTTGCAGTTCAACATGATTGTTTCTGCAGTTCATTTTGTTAGTTATTAGCATGAGTTTTAATTTTATAAGAGTGTTTTCCATTGTTTAGTTGCTAACTGTTAGGATATTGATGGTTAATATTATAATTGAAGCAATGTTTATCCTTTTTTTTTATTTTAATTTATGTTTTCTGTTTTCAATTCTTATGGTTCCTTTTGTATGCGTTGCATGCATGCCTTGCGTGTTATTATTGTCAGGGTTTTACCCAGGTGTTTGCTTTGGAAAAGGAGACATGTTTTGCGAATTTAAGCAGCTACTGTGCCTTACTCGTACTGTTTATTTTAATTTTTTTAATAATTCCTTTTTATTGGATAATTGCTTCTTACTAACTTTATTTTTGTAATATGCCTTGTGTAGACTGTGAGATCATTACCTTACTCTGGCAGTTTCAACCAACAGCATTCCTATCGACCCCGTGGACCTACTGGTCCATCAAATTGGGGTCCACGAGGCCCTCATTCATCACAGCCAAATCCTTACGATTATCGTCTCCGAGGACCTTATCCTTCTCAAAGTTCACAGTATCCACCTCCAAGTTATGGTGGTTATCCTCCCCAACAAATGGGCCCCAAGGTAACTTTGGTTCTGGTTGGGAGCAAAGACCTCCCACCATGCAGGGGCCAGTTCCGCATGGTGGAGTTTATGACTACGGTGTCCAGGGAGGCCATGTATCTGATCACCCAGCGTCTGGCCCAATTTCTACTCCTGTTTCTGGGCATGCTCCTAGCCCGTCCCCTACCCCTGCCATGTCCCATTCCCCATCACAGGCAAATTATAATTATGGGCAGCCACATGGTCCAGATTATGGGCATCAAGCTCCTTATTCCCAGGCAGTACCTTCTCAGCAGGGCTATGGGCATGGATATGACGAACCAAAGTATGACAATCATGCTCCAATGCAGCATCCTTATGGACATGGAAGTTCCCAACCAGTATATCCACAAGCCAGCAATCAACCAGGCTATAGGGCGCAGCAGCAGTATGGAAAGCAACCATCATGTGGCATGCCATTGCAGGGACCACCTCCCCAATCATATGGCCCTCCTAGGCCTAGTCAACCTGGTGATATGCCATATCAAGGTCCCATTCAATCCAGTCAATCATATGGTCCAAATGTGCCACCTCAACAGCAGTATCCTTATGCATCAAGTGGGCAATCGTATCCTTCAAATGGATCTGCATCAGGTGCTGAGGGGAACAATCAGGCAATGCCTACTTCTGGCCCCGGCTATCCACAGCAGTGGGTGGTTGGGTGAAGAGTTAGCCATCAGGTCTTACGAATGAACAGCCTTTTCTAGGCCCTAATGCCTATCATTAGAAGATTCGTATACTGGTAGTTTTGCCACGTGGTCTTTAAATTAATTTTTAAAAATCATCAAAGTTTTATATTTTCAAAAAATCGAACCCGATTTCTAAAATTCGAAAAATTTCAAATAATTTCCTAAAATTTAAATGAAATGAAATATTAATATTTACTCACAAAATAATAAATTTAAAAATTTGGGGTATTATAAAGAAATACAAGGTGCAAGTTGTAATAAGGCAATTTTCGTAACCTCATATTCCAACATTTATGCATATAATTTTATGGAAGATAGGATTGCCTTGAAATTCGAGGCAGATGGAGTAACTGTGGGATGGTTCTCTAGAAGGTTCTTATGAATGGTTATGCAGCATTAACTAATAATAATTTTCATTTGGTCCTCTTGTTCTTTTATATTATATGTGTATTTAAAAAAAAATAATTTATTTAGTTTAATTTAATTATTGGTCCCTTCAAATATTTTTTAAAATTTTTTAATAGGTATATTAATTTTAATTTTTTATTAATTGTTCTCTAAAATTTTTTAATAGTCTTTCAAAAATATTTATAAAAAAATAAATAAGTGCAGTAAAGTTTTATTTTTTGTTAATTGACCTTTCAAATCTTTTATTGACCCAAATAATTTATAATTTATATATTATGATTTAAATTAAAATATTAAAATTATTTGGTTTTCATTAAATAAATACAAAAATTCAATAAAAAATTAATTACACAAACTTTTAAATCTACAAATTAAAATTTGATTGGCAATTATTATTTGAAAATTAAATTTAGGCTAGCCTAATAATTTCCTATCAAATAATCTAGGATTAGATGAGATTTTTTTTTTAATATATATATATTTATCTTCCTACTCATTTAGCTTTTTTTCCTTTTATTTTATTTAAATTAAAAATTTATTCTACTTACATATATAAAAGTAGATAAAATTAGTGGTCTTAACAATTAATATATTTACTTAATTGTTTTACAAATCTCTAATTTTTTGTCTCTTTAATTTTAAAGATTATTTTTTTTAAATCTTATGCAATTATAACATATAATCTATCTATTTGGTGTTTATATTTATTTTTTTTTACTTTTGAATTTATGAATTTTATGTAAGAATTTGTATAATATTTTAATATCAATTGTTTTTTATTTTTTGAATTATATAATTTATATAATAAATTTATATAATAATTAAAACTATAATATTGTAATATTCATATTAATTATAGAAATTTTTATTATAATTTTTTAATTGATAAAAAATTTTTATAGTTTAATTTTTTTATGATATTTTTATTTACTATAAATATATATATTATAATTAGCATCTGCTTAGTTGTATTGTACAAATTATTCTCATATAAATATCGGCCAATATCTTACCATCTGAAAAATTCTTATGCATTTCCCGTCCAGTTTTAGGCAACTAAAAAATGAAATCCAACACATCAATGGATGTTTCAAAAAAATAAATTATGAAGATGAATGATTATACTTGGGGAAGGCAACGGGTAGCTATCCACGAAAATTAACCTATTTAAATCTGAACCTGATTAATATATTCTGAACATGTCCCAAAAATTCGATTAAAATTTATTTTCAAATACCTCAATTTGACCCAAATTCAATTATTATTGCTTTTAAATCTATTTAATTTTATATATTTTAATTAATAATTTACATTAATTTAATATTTTTATAAAATATTTAAATTCTATTTATTTAAAATATGATATATAAAAATATATTTTTTATATTTAATTAATTTTTTAGATTCAACTAACAAAAAACTCCAACTGACACAAATTTTAAACTCGATCATATACTACAAAAACTCATCTTGTTAGGATTTAATGAATGAATACATGTAAATACCTTATCTATTGTCGTCCTTAAATTACATTTACAGAGAAGATAGAAGGAGAGAAGGAATTAGGGATTATGATTCTTTCACCGGAGGGAGTTATGGGTTCATTCTCTGTTCATATGCTCAATTAGCATTGTAAATGTATTTAGTATGCAGTTTAAAAAAAAAAAAAAAGAGTTTTTAGGGATAATCAAGTAATTTTAATATAAACAGCCTTGATTAAATCATTTCTTGTATAATCTGGTCAATTTTAACTTAGATTTGTTTTAAGTTTAAAATCAATTCCCATAAAAAAATTAATATAAATAAATTCTTATTATTGACCAGACTCTTTGAATTGTCCACTTGAATGACTACAAATTTATAATTTTCCATCGAGTTCTTCAAGTAAACTAGCACCTTAATAGTCATCACTAGCATTAGTTTGGATGATTCTTTTCCATGTGTTTAAAAACTAATTATAAAACTAATTAATCTTAAAATAAATAGATAAAGAGAATAAAATTTAAGATTTATTCATTCTCTACATTTTAAAAATAAACAAAAATTATGTTATTTTCAATATTTTAATTTTTATTTTTTGTATAATAAAAAGTTTAGATGACGAGAGACTCTTCATTTTAGGGTTAAGATATATCATCAATAGATCGCTTAGTAAAAAAAATAATTAATAAAGCTTAAACTTTCAACTTAATGGGATCATTGATTATGCCTTATTAATTAATAAATTTTCATTGGCTTTAATAATTATTTATCAACTATTAATATTTAATTATTAACTATGCAACTGCGCGTCCATATATAGGGGTAGAGAGAAGGAGGGGCTAGTGGGCCATGGCCCCAACTCTCTTGAAAAATTCTTATGTTTAATAAATTTTAATTTTCTTTTAAATTTTAGTTATTGACCTAAATATTTTTTTTTTTTGCTTTATTATAATATAGCCAATGTGAATTATATGATTATTTTTAATTTTTCATCATATGTTTAATAAATTTTTATAAAATTGACATCTACAATTTTTTTTAATTTATTTATACTCCATTATATTATTTTTTTATTAAATAATTATTTTTTTATTAAATAACATTGATTCCTTCAAAATATATAAATAATAAGTACAATTAGTTTTTAAAATTTTTATTTAATGGAGTCATATATTTCATCCTCTCTCTCCCTATAAAATTTTTGATATTTAAAATTTTAAAGAATTGTAAATAAAAAATAATTTTAAAAAATAAATTTTAATAATCAAGACATTTTACGATTATTTTAAAATATTAAAATGATGATTACACATTAAGAGTTTTTTTTTTTTGCTATCTAATAGAGTTTAAAGATAAAATATTTTCATGTATATCATAAATTTTTATATATCCGATACTACCCTCCTAGAATAAAGTCAAAAAGTCAAAGATATTTCCAGCGTAGATAGTCAAAGCAAGAAATATTTCCAATGTGGCAAACCTAAACAAAGACTCAACGAGCCGAACAAGAAATGACCGAATAATAGTTTTGTTCACTATTTTGGTGATCAAAACCCTTGCCGAGCAAACACCTTGTAATGGATGCAACCCGGATTTCAGGAACCAAGTGATAATCTCGCATGTAATCTAGTAAAAGTATATATCACAAAGATCCATGAATATGTAACCAAGATCACCTCCTTAAACAGAGCAGTGACTATTTCCTTTAAAAGCCTATAAATGCCAGTTAAAAGGGAGACCCAAGTATGCTTACTGTCCTCATTACTCTCTGTTATAAAAGAATTCTTTAATATTTCTCTGAAAAGATTTAGATCACTGACTTGAGTATCGGAGTGGCCCACCAGAAGGCCATCCACCTCATCACTTTTTCCCATCGTAAGTCCACATTGTAAATGCAGGTCAAGATAAAAAAGATTACCGGTAGCATTAATGGTGCCGTTTGTGGGAAGCCCAAATCACCAGCTAAAACATCTACATCCGAGAATACCTCCTTTTTATGACATCCTCTCTTTTTGCTTTCAATAGTCTTTAAAGTTCTTAGACCTTATCATTCCTGCAATTTTTTGTTTTTTTTCTCTTTGATGGCTATAGATTCAAGGATTCCAAACAAAGGCATCATTTATGTCACCCCCGCATTGGGAGGAGATCTTCTAGCATCATCCTTGGTCCAAAATATGGCCACACCTAGCATCCTATCCGATGAGAATCCACCGCACAACATGGCCATAGATCAGCAAAACCCCTTCCAAGGAATGACACCAGATCATATTTTTTAGCGCATCTGGGAGATGGAGGCCCAAATTTCATTCCTCAAAGGTATGATCCTAGGGACCAGTGCCCCACTAGGAACACCTGCCCTAGAAACAGGAAGAATCATAAATGTAAACCCATCCGGAATAGAAGGAAAAACATAGGAAGCCGCCCGGTCAACAAACAACAAATCAGGAAAAAAGAACGGTCGAGACTTGGTGAGCGAACTGGAGGAGCAGTCAGATAAATCACAATGCCCACCAATAAACTAGGGATTGGTAAGGGCAGTACAGAAATACCAAAAACAAGCCGAGGAAGAAGAAATTGGCATGGGAGATGAATCTTCGCTGTCCGAACCAATCCTGGCCAAACAATTCCAACCAAATTTAAGTTGCTCCCCCTTGATAAATATGATGGGAAAACATATCCAAGGAGCCACATAGCAAACTTTCGAATGACCATGATACTTCAAAACGTCAATGATTATCACTTGTGCAGAGTTTTCCCAATAATATTGACAGGCTTGGCACAAAACCGAACCGAACTGCTTTAATTCGGTAATTCGGCTCGGTTTTGTATTATAAAAATTTCAATTATTTAAGTTCGTTTCAGTTTTGAAGAGAAAAAAATCGGTTAAACAGAACCGAATACTTTTATTGATTTTTTATTTGATTTATTTTTATGGGAAATTTATGAATTATATGTAATTATATATATATAAATTATTTAATTTCATTAATTAATAATTATTAGGTTTAAATCAAGATCAAAATCAGATCAAATAACAAAAAAATCAAGTCTAAATTAAAAAATAATTAAAATTCAAAACTAATCGGTTTAAATCAAACCAAACCGAAATAGAGTGATTCGGTTCGATTCGATTTTTCATCCATTTCAGTTTGGTTCAATTTTTAAAATTTGTAATTCAATTTTCATTATTTAATTCGGTTTGGTTTAAACAGAATGCTCAGCCTTAACTAGAATTGGTTCAATTGATATTGGCTATATTAATTAGAAACAGTGTCAAATCATTGGATTACAATATGTTGTGGTGACAATAAAAATATGTTCATACTCCCAAGATAAATATCAACTTCATTTTTTTTTTTGTTCTAGATTGCTGATACATTTCATTAGGAGTCCTGCACTAACAATTTTCAAATTGAAGTGTTCTCAATTTATTCCATGCCCTTGCCATATGACTCGTCTAAACTATTTTTCACTTTTTATTTGGATCTGAGGTTTTCATTCAAGCGAATCATGAGCCGACGAAGGAAAACTCTTTGAAAGGGTGCTTCTTTCTAGTGTAGATTTCTGGGTTTCTATTTACAGGCTTCGAACTTCACATTTCATTTGTTTAGTAGTAGTAAATCCCATGAGAAATTAACTAGAAAAGTAGCTAAATAGGACTTTAGACCCGTAAAAAACAATGAAAATTGGAGGCATTTGTAGTTAAAGACGAAGAAAATTAGCCTTTATTTCTGTTTCTTACAGCAGTGGGTGGTTGGGTGAAGAGTTAGCCATCAGGTCTTACGAATGAACAGCCTTTTCCAGGCCCTAATGCCTATCATTAGAAGATTTGCCACTACCCCGAGTTGCCAGTAGCTATTAAATCCTACGTTATAAAATTGGGGAATGCTAGCTACAGTTACTTGTAAAAGTGACTGTCCAACAATTTTTTTCTTATTAGCTGAAAGAGTATTTAATAAATTTTAGGTAACTTGTTATCTATTATCACAAGTTTTTTTTTCATCTTTTCCATAATTAATTATCATTTTCTCTCTCCAAATCTCTAATTTATTCACTCTCCTCCTGCTTTACACAAAACAAAATCCCCCTGTCGTCATTCCACTTTTTTTTTTCCTTTTGTCGTTCTCATTTCTTTTGTTTCATCTTCTTTTTTCCTAAAATATTTTATACTTTTCCTCTGTTGTGTCACTCTTTTACCGTAAAACTTTTTATTTTGGAGGCCAATTTTTTGCTAAATAATAAGAATGCTAAATGATAAGAACTTCAAGAAAAAGAACTTTTCAATAGATATACATATAATTTATACTCTCTTTTTTTGTAATTGATTATTATGGGCACAAATTAATTTTTTTTTAAAGAACTCTCAATGAATTCTGGTGGGCACTCTTTTTTTTTTTTTTAAATTGATTATTCTAGGAACTCTATTGTATATTTACAGTTACTTGTATACAATTTATATATGTTGGTAATTTAAAAGAACTCCTATCGAATCTTAAATCTTTTGCAGATGGTAGATTTAGGCAAAAATTTGTTAGGCACTCTAATTTTTTTTTACTAACAAATATATTTAATCCTCTTAATTTCTATAAAAACTGAAACTCATTAAAAAAAAATCCTAAATGGAGTGCAATAATTTGTGATCTCTTTGAATTTTCTATAATTCATTGTAGGCAAATTGAAAGTTGAACAACAGTTACTTGTATACAATTTATACATGTTGGTAATTTGAAAGAACTCCTATCGAATCTTAAATCTTTTGTAGATGGTAGATTTAGGCAAAAATTTGTTAGGCACTCTAATTTTTTTTTAGTAATAAATATATTTAATCCACTTAATTTCTATAAAAACTGAAACTCATCGATAAAAAAATCCTAAATAGAGTGCAATAATTTGTTATCTGTTTGAATTTTCTATAATTCATTGTAGGCAAATTGAAAGTTGAACAACAGTTACTTGTATACAATTTATATATGTTGGTAATTTGAAAGAACTCCGATCGAATCTTAAATCTTTTGTAGATGGTAGATTTAGGCAAAAATTTGTTGGGCACTCTGATTTTTTTTTTACTAGTAAATATATTTAATCCACTTAATTTCTATAAAAACTGAAACTCATCGAAAAAAAAAATTCTAAATAGAGTGCAATAATTTGTGATCTGTTTGAATTTTCTATAATTCATTGTAGGTAAATTGAAAGTTGAATAATGAAATAGATAAATATTTTTTTTTAGATATCAAAATGTTACTTTTCATACTCCCATTCATTTTTTTTTTAATAAATCCAATGGTGATATCTAGTCTTTCATCTATTAGTTTTTTTTTTTTTTTGGGCCTGATAGTTATCCTTTTGAATTTTTTTACTCCCATCTTTCTTACCAACATTGAGATGTTGATCTATGTTTTTTTTTTCTTTTTTGGAATCATGTTGACATAGATTACTTGAACAGCTTGTTGGGTTTGGTTTGAAAATTAATGTGGAGTTTGTTTAAGAGCATAAGTCATGTATTTAGTTAATATAGAATGAGTATGTAATTAGATTGCTTTGTTCTGCTTTAAGAAATGATTTTATTTTTAGTGTTTTTTGTCTCCAATTTCAAAAATTTTTATTTAAATCATGTCAATATATGATTGCTTGAATAACTTTTTTATTTACTAGAAAGAAAAAAAATAATATTTTAATTATTTTATTTACAGGAAAAATAGAAAATAATAATGAGCTTTATTAGTAGCAACACTTCTTTCCTTCTAACTACATTTTTTCATTTTGAATTTCATTATTTTGAATTAATTTGCTATCAAATAATATTTTTTAGAATTAATTTAATTTAAATTAAGATTTGAAAGGTCCAATTAAAGAAAAAAAAAGAATGAATAAATTAGAGGTCCAAAAAAGTAATTAATTAAAGCGAAAAAAGAATAATTAATTAGAAGAAAGAAAAAAAATTAATAATTTTTTTTGTTATCTTGATAATAGGTAACAGGTTACCTAAAAATCTAATAAATGCTCTTTCATCAATAAGGAAAAAATTGTTAGACAATCACAATTTCAAGTGACCGTGGCTAGCATTTCTCTCATCAAATTTTACTCTAGCAAGAATGTCATGACCCAACATATGGGCCGGACCGACACTAGGACTTGGGCCAGCCTAAAGCCCCCGAGGCCCGTAGTAAGCCTAACTATTCTTCAACCCAACTCTAAGGCCCATTTGGTCCCAATTTCAAGAACTCAACCGGACAGAGTCCGGCCATAAAATGGACCTTTTAACGGAGAGTTTTTGACTCACCCGACCTGTAAACACAATATATAATCAATTGGGGAGTTCAGCTCACCCTCCACATACTCATAATAACATAAAGTCAAATGGGAGCTCAGCTCCCTCATCCAGTCCAACATACATGCATATAATAAGTTTACAGGTCCAACATGGCAAATTATATTACAGACTCAAATCAAATAAATATTTCTAACACATGCGAAAATTCTAGTAGTTAACAGAATTATACAAATATTACAGACATTAATAGACGACCTACGAAGAAGAAAAGCAGGTTAACCACAATAATAAACCTCCTGTAGCCTGAAAAAAAAATGAACAGGAGTGAGCGTTCGACTCAGAGAGTAAAATATCAATTTTAACCATAATCTCTATAGCTATCTAAAGCTAATGCACCCTATAGAGTGAAATGCAACATCGTCATAAATTTCATACAAATCACATCAAAAAGGCAATTTGGAGCACTCGCACACCCAACACTGTCAAATAATACATGTATAGGAGCTGATCCCCTAAACAGCCCTCTAAATCTAACCTCTGCCAGCGAAGATCTCAAGCCGGACTTTCACTTAATAAACCAAATGCGGGGTCCCAGCTAAGAACTCAAGCCGTGTCTACCCCGAAGGACCGAGTCCCAACGAAGATCTCAAGCCATGTCTACCCGTCCTGTCCATATCCAACACTATACCACACGCACGCCAACGCACGCACACTGCTCCAAATTATCACAACAATATCATGGCACTTCAACATTTATGAATGCAATGTAAAACGTGCCTATTGTTTAACTACATAGATACATACATATAAGTGATGCATGGGTATGCTTGAACATATAATAATATCGAAATTACAATTAAAATTAATATTTTACTCACAGACTTAACCGTAGTCACTGTGGCAGCTAGGCGGAGGAGGAAGGCTGTCCTGGCTCACCTGACAATTTTTATTACAATTATTTAGTACATTTGACTCGATACAAGCTAAGAAAAAGATCAAAGATGTCCTAAGTCGTGCCGAAAATCTGGCAGAGTCTCTCCTATACCTAGGACCTACCCAACCTGCAAAAGGGCTTAAAACGCACTTCTATATCCACAAACCATATACCCACAACTCAATCACATCACACAGCCCCTCTTGGGCCCATCAAAATAGTCACCAATCACAATATGTAAAATTACAGTTTAGTCCTCATAATTTAATCCTTTAGCAAAAAACTACCCAAATGAGTTCTAAAAATTCTAAAACTTTGCCTCGCGGTCCTTAGCATCATTACTAAGCTAATGCAAAAGGAATTATAATTTTCTGAGTTACCATGAATATTTTATGAATTTTTTATCCAATTCAAGCACTAGAAAATTACGAAAAAGTAAGGTTCGGGTTTACCTATGCCGATTCTGACTCCGGGGGCGCGCTCGGGACATTTGACAACGGTGGGGTAGCCAAAATCTCGATCCAATTCCAAGACTTTTTTGGTAGCCTGTCTGTCTGTCCTTTGAATATTTACATACCCAGGCGACCGTTGAATTTTTGCGAATTGAAGGTACCTACATGAAGCCTATAACATGGGGGTTAATACAAAATTTTTACGGGATTTTCTAAGCTCATTTAGTGCTCGAAAAAATACTACGAAGTTCTGTGGGACAACCGAAAAACGGTGTCAGAAAATTTTGAAATTTATATTGCCGCGAAGCTCTCGACGAGTGGAGCGCTCTGGTACTCTCGATTTTCTCGTGGGGTTCACGGTTTGCGAGAAATCTAGCCTAAAAGTCGAAATGGGCTAAAACTTCCAGGACAAAAATTGGACAAACCGCTCGATGGATTTTGGTGTTCTTAGTGCCTATGGAAAGCTTTCGAGGTGTAGATGAAGTTTGACACAAGACCCGGTCCGATTGGTGGCCGGATCGGCCGAATTTTGGCTGGGAAGGTGAGGCATCGAGCGCGCGCAGCGCGGAGTTCGCACGCATTTTCTGGCCTTTTGGAGCGCCGGTCGGCCGTGGGGAGGCACTGGGGTGGCACGCCGGTGTGGTGGGTAGGGCTGGGTGGCAGCTGCGCAGCGTGGAGATGAGGGAGGAGAGAGAAAACAGCAGATAGAGGGAGAGAGACGGGAACGCGCGGGGAAGGAAGGAAGAAGAAAAGAAAAGGCCAGTCCGATTCGATCGGTCCGGTTTGATTTGGCCGGTCCGATTCAGGATACAAAATTTTTATATTTTTACTCTGTCTTCGGGCCGAAAACGAGGCTCAAAATTTTAGAAAAATATTCTAGAAAACTCAGAAAAATTCGTAGAGTCTAAATATATTTTTAGTTTTGCCACGTGGTCTTTAAATTAATTTTTGAAAATCATCAAAGTTTTATATTTTCGAAAAATCGAACCTGATTTCTAAAATTCGAAAAATTTCAAATAATTTCCTAAAATTTAAATAAAATGAAATATTAATATTTACTCACAAAATAATAAATTTAAAAATTTGGGGTTTTATAAAGAAACACAAGGTGCAAGTTGTAATAAGGCAATTTTCGTAACCTCATATTCCAACATTTATGAATATAATTTTATCGAAGATAGGATTGCCCTGAAATTCGAGGCAGATGGAGTAATTGTGGGATGGTTCTCTAGAAGGTTCTTATGAATGGTTATGCTGCATTAACTAATAACAATTTTCATTTGGTCCTCTTGTTCTTTTATATTATATGTGTTTTTAAAAAAAATAATTTGTTTAGTTTAATTTAATTATTGGTCCCTTCAAATATTTTTTAAAATTTTTTAATAGGTATATTAATTTTAATTTTTTATTAATTGTTCTCTAAATTTTTTTAATAGTCTTTCAAAAATATTTATAAAAAAATAAATAAGTGCAGTAAAGTTTTATTTTTTGTTAATTGACCTTTCAAATCTTTTATTGACCCAAATAATTTATAATTTATATATTATGATTTAAATTAAAATATTAAAATTATTTGGTTTTCATTAAATAAATACAAAAATTCAATAAAAAATTAATTACTCAAACTTTTAAATCTACAAATTAAAATTTGATTGGCAATTATTATTTGAAAATTTAATTTAGTCTAGCCTAATAATTTCCTATCAAATAATCTAGGATTAGATGAGATTTTTTTTTTAATATATATATATTTATCTTCCTACTCATTTAGCTTTTTTTCCTTTTATTTTATTTAAATTAAAAATTTATTCTACTTACATATATAAAAGTAGATAAAACTAGTGGTCTTAACAATTAATATATTTACTTAATTGTTTTACAAATCTCTAATTTTTTGTCTCTTTAATTTTAATGATTATTGTTTTTAAATCTTATGCAATTATAACATATAATCTATCTATTTGGTGTTTATATTTATTTTTTTTTTACTTTTGAATTTATGAATTTTATGTAAGAATTTGTATAATATTTTAATATCATTTTTTTTTTTGAATTATATAATTTATATAATAAATTTATATAATAATTAAAACTATAATATTGTAATATTCATATTAATTATAGAAATTTTTATTATAATTTTTTAATTGATAAAAAATTTTTATAGTTTAATTTTTTATGATATTTTTATTTACTATAAATATATATATATTATAATTAGCATCTGCTTAGTTGTATTGTACAAATTATTCTCATATAAATATCGGGCTTCTAACAATGGACATTTTAGTAATTCTGGCCAATATCTTACCATCTGAAAAATTCTTATGCATTTCGCGTCCAGTTTTAGGCAACTAAAAAATGAAATCTAACACATCAATGGATGTTTCAAAATTAACCTATTTAAATCTGAACCTGAACGCTTAGTTTTTAATGTTTCAAAAAAATCTCATCTAATCCTAGACTCATTTTCTCTACATGCTTAGTTTTAAACATCAAATGACATAGACATTAAAATGAAAAAAAAAATCATAAATATATGAGAAAGTTAATTATTATAGTGAGGAGAAGAAAATGAAGAGGAATTTGATCTCAAATATTGTTGGAGTGAATGGTAAGATAAATTCAATGGTGTCCAATTCTAGAAGTTGGATGACACAAATTCTATCCTTGGTTTGAGACTGAATTTGTGTACAAATTACTTATGTCTGCTAACTTGGAATTTTGTAGAAGTCTTTAAAAACTTTGTGGAAAAGAAATGTTGGGTTTTTAAAAGTCTTAACATTTAATAGGGAGATGATGTATACGTATCGATTGTATTAAATAATTATTTTTATTAATTTTTATTTTTAAAAAATAAAAAAATACAAGCATATAAAAAATCTACATGAAATAGAATAATCAAAATATATAATTTTATTAATAATAAATTAAATAGAAAATGTGAAGCAATTAAACATAATTAATTAATGAATGCATTAGCTTAGACCTTATCCATCATTCACCCAATACACAAACATGTGATTTCATATATTTAATAGGTGAATCTCATTATACATCTTGTATTTTGGGTTTACAGTGAACTGAGTTTTAGCAAAAAAAAAAAAATTCTTTTTATATATTTCTATATTTTATTTTTTATAATATATAATTAACAAAATTAATTCAAGATTTTGGAAAAATATTTCATCTTTTTGGACAATTTTAAAGATGTACTCTTATAATGACATGTTGCATTTAAGATAAATAATTTTAAAGTACTCTATAGCGAAATCGAATCTCTCATAATCGAATCTTTCATTAATACAGAGTGTTTTCTGTGTGGAATGACTAAGCTAGATGATGGAGTCCACCATTAAAGGAGTTCAACAAAATATGAGTTTTGTGAAAATGAAAAGTTTTTGTTTGCTTTTATTTTCTAGAAAAAGAAAATAAAAATAAGCCAAAGTAAAATTCTGGAAAGGTATAGACTCATGCTACTTGTTCAAAGGCATTGCCAATGTGAACCTCTTTAATTAATTCTATCAAATGCTATGATTTTATGCATGTTCACACAATTAGCTTAGACAAGTTTTTTTTTTTTTTTTTATTTTCTAAAATATATTATAAACCCAAATAAACACAATATTTATTATATACTTATTTTTTATTAAAATTTTAATAGTGAAAGCCACTAAACTCTAAATTAGGTTCCACCTATATTTATTTGAAAGAAGGTTTTTAGAAATACAATATGAATTTAATCATGTTGAGAAACTCAAAATCACTCAAAAAACTTCAATTATTAGTGACAGATCTAAATAATATATTAAAATATTTTATAATTATTGGCCTCCATTTATTTTATGGAAAATCATTGTTTATTTTAATGTTAAACTAATAATATGTGTTTGTATTATAAATCTATAAATTTTCACATTTTAAAAAGATCATCAAAATTTAGAAAATAATTATTTTCTTTAAAAATAATTTATTTTTTTAATTAAAAAAATATTTTTTATTAATTTATTTTTTTTCCCTAAAATGTTAGAAAATGCTAACGTAAAATAACGGGAGCATTATTGTTATAAAATTTTACTTGAGGAATGTTTTTCATAATTCATGCTTAAATTATAATTAAATATAAATAATTTATAATAAAAGAAGAGCTTCAAAGGGTATTTGGTCTGGTGGTAGGATTCTTGCTTAGAGTGTTAGAGGTTCTGAGTTCAAATCTCGGAATGCTCCATTTTTAATTTTTCTCCTCAATTATTTCCAATCAATTACCAATATAATTATTCATCCTATAAAAAATTATTCCTGTTAAACAAGAACAAGATTTCGTCAAATTCATCCTCCAAGAAAACAGCGTAAGGACTTGATTGGATTGGCAAAGATTCCAACAATAATGGAGCTGAGTGACGCAAGGGAAAGGCAGAGGCGACAGGCCCCGCCTCCCATGTTTTCGACGGTGGTCGTCGATGAAACTCTAGTTGTCAACGGAGGTACTGGGAAGGTCGTCAATTGGGTCTGACACCCAGCGGGTTGCCAAGGTTTATTTTATATAAAATCAAATATATAAAAATAGTACTCTTATATACGAAATTTCAATTATTCTTTATTTAAAGTGAGTGGGACCATATATTTACACAAACGTAGCACGTGCCTCTTATATATAAAATACTATTAATCTAAAATTCATTAATGAAATTATTATTTTTTCATTAAATATTGCTACATCATGTATTTTATACATAAGGGCAAATGATTAAAAAAAATATTCAAACCTTTTTGTAAAATTAAATTTTAATTTAATCAATTTAATTTTAGCAATTTAACACAATTTCAAAATATTTATTATAATGGCAAATTATCAAAAAAATACAAACCTTTGTAGCTTTTTACTTTTAGTCACACTTTTCAATTTTATCAATTTAATTATAAATTTTTTATATTATTTTCAATTTTTATAATAAATTTAATTAAAATAATTAAATTTATCAATTAACAAAAATAATTCAAAGTTTTTCATTTATTATCATTTTAACAATTCTTTAATTTTATTATTTTTAATATTTCCACATATATATAAAAGATTTTATATGATTTAATAAAAATTGCTAAATTGATTAAAAATATTTTAAGGGTTATTTTTTTTAGAATAAGGATTAATTAATATTGATAATGTAGAAAAAATATTTAAATTATTTTTATTAATTGTATTATTCAATTAAGTTTACTGCTAAAATTGAAACTAATGAAAAAAAAAATTTAAGGATTAAATTAATAAAATTAAAATATTTAGCTAAAATTGAAAATTTTATAAAGGTTTAAAATTTAAGGGGTGCAACAAAATGATTAACAAAATTAGCTCATCACAGCTTAGTGACTTCAAGTTTCTTATCACCTATTTAATTCAAGTTTAATCCTTTCAATTTGCATTTTATTATTTAGGCTTTCACAGTTTTTTTTTTTTTTCATTTTTTCAGCATTTAGGTGCTTAAAAATAAATAAAAAATATTTTCTTGTAAAAAAAAATCATTTTAAAAAAAGAAATTATTTTTTTTTATTTTAATAATCTTATTAAAATGTGAATATATTTATTATTAATTATAAATTTGCATTTTATTATTTAGGCTTTACTGATTTTCTAATAAAATTGAAAGAAGAAATAAAAATTTCTTTTAGCAAAAATTGATCATCTTTAATTACTGTGCATTTAGATTAAAAGCAATAATCACTATAATTAGAAATTTCTTTTAGCAAAAGTTGACCCTTTTTAATCACTGTACATTTAGATTAAAAGTTAATAATCACCATATTTTTATAAGGAGTTGATATCATTTATAATCTAATAATTGCAGCTATTATATGTTCTACTTCACATCATAAGTTTAATTATTAAATTAAATATTTATATCTAAATTTATAATTTTTATTATATTTACTAAATTAATTTATAAAATTTAATATAAATATTTAATCTAATAATTATAGCATTAATTTTATATTAAATTAGCTCAATATTTAATAAATATATATATTTTTTATTTCAATAAATGGAATAATGTTTAACCCACTTAGGTTCTATTTGTTTTATGAAAAATATTTTTTATATTTTTTATATTTTCTGTTATTTGAAATATCAAAAAAATTAGTTTGTTAATATTTTTCTGATTAAAAGAAAATTAAGTTATTTTTAAGAAAAATAATTTTTATTTTAAAAAAATCATTTTTTACTTTTAAATTTTGATAATATTATTAAAATGTAAATATATTTATATGTATATAAAATAAACATATATCATTAATTTAATATTTTAACTAAATAATAGAAAATATTTTATAAAAAATATTTTTTAAAAAAATAATAAAAAATATTTTTCATATACAAAGCCTTAAATACTTTTTCTTTTTCAATAAAAAAAAATATAAATCAATGGGTTTAATTCTAACAAGTGATTAATTTGTTTTTTCTATGGATTTCAGAATCCCTGACTCTTTTTTTCCTTGAATTTCAGAATCCCTGAATTTTAATTCTATGGATATTAAATATTAATATCCTCAATTAAAATATGCTTATTGCGTAGCCAAATGGCAAAAACGTAATATACTGCTATATGTAGACAACAACTGTGCCGTTTCTGATCTGTCTCGTTGTCTTCTGTGAGCCCTTTGATCCTGGCTGCCTTCTTCGTTCTCCGTTTCACAGTGAACGGTGCCGAAGCTACTTCCGCCGAGACCGGACCACTAATGTGATAAACTCACCGGTAAGTCTAGCTTGGCCAATTTCTTCTACAAATACAAAAGGTAATAAAATTTTTAATTTTCTTATTGTGCGAATTTTTTTGGGTAAGCCATTATGCACTCTTTCTTGTTTAAATCCAACTGTTGTTTCCTACAAAATGTACTTTCTGCTTTGAGAAGGATTGTACATGAGAAGGTAGGCATGCGAGTGCTGCATAGGTCAGTCTGAATTTTAAATGTTTGTGATAATTGAACCCATTTTTGGCTGGAACATTTTGCTTAGTGTTTGAAATGTGATTACATCACAGTTCATGGCCTTGTTCTTGGTTTGAAAAGTTCAAGCACTTTATGGCTAAAAAGAGTTTATTATGTTTGAGCAGTGCTGATATTAATCATTCTCAGATGATATACAATTGTTTATAGTCTAGGCTCTTTTCCTTTTATTCTTTCCTTTACTTTCCTATGTCCTGAAACTAAGAATTATGTGTGTTCGCTTAGGGGTTGTTTGATTTTAATTGAATTCTATAAAATTTTGTGGAATTCAATTAAATTCCATATATCATGTGCTTGGTTTGTAAAAATTTTAAAATTGAATTCTTGAAATTGAATTTCATGGAATTGGTCATTCATCTCTAAGATAATGGATTAATTGGGATTGTTCTGTTTGGTATTGCTTGATGCAATATTGCAAGAGACCAGATATGCCTTCTTATTTTTTGGTAATTGGAAATCTCTTTTCTCTTTTAATAGTCATTTTTCTAATAGTTTCTTAAGGATTTTGAAATGATAATGGAGTATAGCTATTTCTGGGGCTCAGCAGTTCGAGTATTACTTGTGAATATTTTGTAAATATTTTAAGAAGGAAAAGCAATTGTATCAATCTTACCGTATCATTGGTTTTTGGCATTAAATAAACATGTGCAAAGCTCAGGTAACCTGCTAGTTATTTTTATTGTTGTACCTATACCTGTTTGATTAATTGCGAATTTTACTGTGCAATGTTCTGCCTCATGCTGGTTTTCATATAGCTGTACCTTCTTTATAAAACTCATTATCTTTAGCATAGATACTGATCATACAGTTGGGAGTATGCTTACAGCCTTTCTTTTTTTATTGCATTGCCTATCAATATTGTGAAATGGCAACAGAGGGTGCTAAAAGCTTTGCAAGGAGGGATCATCTCTTAGAGTTTGAAAGAAAGTTCGAGGCTGGTGGGATGAGAAAGATGTTTTCAGGGCTGAACCTGGTGAAAGGCCTCCTGAGCCAGATGAGAAATTCTTTGGCAACTTTCCATTTCCTTATATGAATGGGTTTTTGCATCTTGGACATGCATTCTCCCTGTCCAAGATTGAATTTGCTGCTGCCTATCATAGGATAAGGGGGGCTAATGTGCTATTGCCATTTGCTTTCCATTGTACTGGTATGCCCATTAAGGCCTCAGCAGATAAACTTCGTCTAGAGATTCAACAATTTGGTGACCCCCCTGTATTTTCCAAAGAAGTGGAACAGCAAGTAGAACCACAAATAGAGCCAGACAAGGCACATGAGAGTGTGCCAGTAGATAAGTTCAAGGGGAAAAAGTCTAAGGCTGCATCAAAATCGGGGGGACAAATGTTCCAGTGGGAAATTATGTGCGGTTTTGGCCTTTCTGATAGTGAGATATCAAAGTTCCAGGATCCATATGAATGGTTGAGGTTCTTTCCTCCATTAGCCATGGAAGATCTTAAGGCTTTTGGCTTGGGCTGTGATTGGAGACGTTCATTTGTTACTACAGATATAAATCCATATTTTGATTCCTTTATGCAGTGGCAGATGAGGAAACTAAAATCCATGGGCAAGATCATCAAACATGTGCGTTACACAATTTACTCTCCCTTAGATGGCCAGCCATGTGCAGATCATGACAGGGCAAGTGGTGAAGGAGTGCAGCCCCAAGAATACACTCTTATCAAGATGGAGGTGTTGCCACCTTTCCCTGCTAAACTGGAGCCTTTAGGAGGGAAAAAGATATTCCTAGCTGCTGCTACATTGAGACCTGAGACAATGTATGGACAAACAAATGCATGGCTGTTGCCTGATGGTAAATATGGAGCTTTTGAAATCAATGAAACAGATATATTTATCCTCACAGAGAGAGCAGCCCTTAACCTTGCCTATCAAAACTTCTCAAGGTTCCCCCAGAAACCTTGTTGCTTGCTTGCGTTAACTGGTTATGAGCTGATTGGCCTTCACTTGAAGTCTCCTCTTTCTTTCAACAAGATCATATATGCTCTTCCCATGCTGACCATTCTTACAGACAAAGGCGCTGGGATTGTGACCAGTGTCCCTAGTGATGCCCCTGATGATTATATGGCATTGCATGACTTGCGAACAAAACCAGCTTTAAGGGCAAAATATGGTGTGAAGGATGAATGGGTTCCCTTTGAGATTGTACCAATCATCAATATTCCAGAATTTGGAGATAAGGCTGCTGGAAAAGTTTGCTTGGATCTGAAAATTAAAAGCCAAAATGAGAAAGAGAAACTTGCCGAAGCAAAGAGGTTGACCTCCCTGAGGATTTACAGGGGGAACAATGATTGTTGGAGAATTTAAAGGGAGAAAAGTCCAGGAAGCAAAGCCATTGATTAGAGCCAAGCTCATTGAGCTGGGTGAGGCAATTATGTATAGCGAGCCTGAGAAGCGGGTCGTGTCAAGGTCTGGAGATGGATGTGTTGTGGCTCTTACTGATCAATGGTACATTACTTATGGGGAAGAAGAATGGAAGAAACTGGCTGAGGAATGCTTATCCAATATGAATCTCTACTCCGATGAGACTCGACATGGCTTTGAGCACACAATGAGTTGGCTAAATCAGTGGGCTTGGTCAAGATCTTTTGGACTTGGTACTCGGATACCCTGGCATAAAGATTTCCTTGTTGAATCCTTGTCTGATTCCACTATCTACATGGCTTATTACACTGTTTCCCACCTGCTTCACAATTAGGACATATATGGCACAAGCAAACCTCATCCTGTTCAGCCTGAGCAAATGACTGATGAGGTATGGGATTTTATCATCTGTGGTGGTCCATATCCCAAGTCATCTAATATACCTTCATCTATACTTGATAGGATGAAGCAGGAGTTTGAATATTGGTACCCATTTGATCTTTGAGTCTCTGGTAAGGATCTCATCCAGAATCATTTGACATTCTGCATTTACAACCACACAGCAATCATGGCCAAGAAACACTGGCCTCATGGATTCGGGTGTAATGGGCATATCATGCTCAATTCTGAAAAGATGAGCAAGTCTACAGGAAATTTCAGGACATTGCACCAGGCTATTTAGGAATTCTCGGCTGATGCAACTCAGTTCTCTCTAGCTGATGCTGGGGATGGTGTTGATGATGCGAACTTTGTATTTGAAACTGCAAATGCTGCAATCCTCCGTCTCACTAAAGAAATTTCTTGGATGGAAGAGGTTCTGGCTGCAGAATCATCTCTGAGAATGGGCCCCCCATCTACTTATGCTGATAGGGTCTTTGCAAATGAGATGAATATAGCTGTCAAAATGACTGAACAAAATTACCAAGGCTACATGTTTAGAGAAGCTTTAAAAACTGGGTTTTATGATCTGCAAGCTGCCAGGGATGAGTACAGGTTCTCATGTGGCAGTGGGGGCACGCACTGTGACTTAGTACAGCATTTTATGGATGTGCAAACACGGCTTATCTCTCCAATCTGTCCACACTATGCAGAATATGTTTGGAGGGAGCTTTTGAAAAAGGATGGTTTTGTGGTGAATGCAGGCTGGCCTTCAGCTGGTTCTCCTGATCTAACTTTGAAGGCTGCTAACAAGTACTTGCAGGACTCATTTGTTTTGATCAGGAAACTGCTTCAAAAACAACTCCTGGATTCAAAGAAAGCCAATAAGAAAGGAGTCTCAGTTGCAGCAGTAACTGAAGACAAGATAACAGGCTTGATATATGTGAATGAACAATTTGATGGATGGAAGGCAGAATGCTTAAGGATACTTCAAAGCAAATTTGACAGTAACAAGCATATTTTTGCCCCAGATGGGGAGATAATCGAGGCACTAAAGAACAGTTCTGTTGGGCAGGCCACAAATTTTAAACAAATACAAAAACTTTGTATGCCTTTCTTGAGGTTCAAGAAGGATGAGGCCATTGCAATTGGGGCTCAGGCCTTGGAGCTGAAGCTACCGTTTGGAGAGATTGAGGTCCTTAAGGAGAACTTGGACTTAATTAAGAGACAAATTGGTCTTGAAGAGGTGGAAATATTGGCAGCAAGTGACCCTGCTGCTCTGGCTAAAGCTGGTTCTCTTGTCTCACTGCTGAACCAGAATCCTGCCTCTCCTGGTAGCCCAACTGCCATCTTCTTGACCAGTTGAGTGGACTCATTCTCAGTTATTCGGTGCATCTTCTCCAAGGTTTAAAGCTTTATTTGAGATTTGATAGACCTCTTTTCTTGAACTGAAGATTTAATAAACTTTGATGTGCCTTATTATCATGTTTCATGCATATCTTGCTTTGGTGGCTTGAAATTTTGGGCGCTTATTTCTCTATATTAATAGGTAATTGATACTTGACAACACCACCACAGAAATATGGTGGAAGAAATATTGACTCGAGTGCAGTGCTGATGATATTTATTACATACATTGCATTGGAGAAGAAAGTACTCGTGGAGACCAAAGAAGTTCCTGTGAATGTTCCGCTGGGATGCTATCAGTTTGAAGAGTAGCATGTTCTATCAACAATGGAAGTAGGAAGGAACTTACAGTCTCCTTACATTGAACTGATATACATCTTGAATTTTGTCTTATTATTTTGGTGGTTGATGAACTGAAGTTGATGTTTGGGGAACTTGGCATGGGGTAAAATCAGTTTCCTGTCTACAGAGCTGTATTCTAACCTTGCTAATTTTTTTTTTTTCATATTTTTCATTTGCTTTGGATGGTATTACATTGATGTTTATCTAGCTACACTTGCAAATATTCACTTTAGGTTGTTCATTATGGTTGGTTTGCAATAATTTTTTATTCAGTTTACAATGAATATGCTACAGGAATTCTAATGGTTTCACAATTATACTGATTGATGAAGTCAGGAAAAGTAAGGGCAGGGGAATTCAGGCGTGTAAAACTTTCTTTAACGTTCAAACCGCATTTACAGTTGAAAGCTCTGTGTATATAGCAATTTCATTCCAGGGAAATATAAAAAAGTATCATGTGCTTTTGCGCTTTGATGCGTAAGAGCTTAGAGTTCAATTCCTGGCGAAAAGATATCCTAAACTCATCACCATTAACTCCAATGATTCAAAACATCATTAAGGCATGTTGATGATGTGACACTAAACTAATAATTTTTTATTATAATGATCCCTATATATAATAAGAAATTATTAGAAACTCAAAAAACTAAAATAGAGAGTTTTATATTTTCATAAAATAGTAAAAAATAAATGTTTTCTTTTTTAAATCTAAGAACAATTTCCTTATTTAAAATGTACATCAAAATTTTTTCAAGTTTATGTTAACTTATTTAAAACATAGTCAAATCAAGTTTTTATTAAGCCGTAATGATGATTTCAGGATAGATTTTGTTTTAGTATTTGATCTATTCGAACCTATTAAAATGGGTTTCAATGGTATATAATTAAGTGGGATAAATTTAAATTTAAGAAATAATATCCATGTAGGTTTTATATATTAGGTATTCGTTATTTAAATTCGTTTTTATAAATAATTAATTAAATACAAAAATATATTTTATAATAATTTTTATATATTTTATTTTAAACAAATACAATTTACTACAAGAAAATATCGGAACAGAAACCGACTTTAGAAACGGATTTATATCGGTTTATAATTTAAAACAGCTTTTGCAACGGAAATTGGGTAGAATTAGTTAAATTTATCAAAAACCGATTTGAAACGGATTTGAAACCGAAATTTGAAACAGAAAACATCGGTTTCAAAATTCTAAATTAGCAACAGTTTAGAAACCGATTAGAAACCGAAATTTAAAACTGACGTATTTTTGTTTCTAATTTGAAGGCTCAAAATTAGTTCTATTGTATTAGGTCATATTAGAAACCAAATAACGTCGGTTTCTAATTCATTGAATTTAATTTAGAAACCGATTGAATTCGGTTTCCACAATGAATGTATTTTCTATTTATATTTAGAAACCGATTTTTATCAGTTTCAAAATTAATATAATTTCTATTCTATTTATTAAATTTTAAAGTGAAAATAAAAATCGATTATTTTCGATTTCTAGTTTATTGTAGAAACCGATAACTTTCAGTTTCAAAATTTATTTATTGTATATTTTATTTAATAAATTTTAAAGTTAATTTAGAAACCGATTTGTTTCGGTTTCTATTTCTATTAGGTATATTTAGAAACCGATTTTGTCGGTTTCAAAATTAATATTATTTCTACTTTTTTATGAATTTTAATATCAAAATAGAAACCGATTTTTATCGGTTTCTAATTTTCATTTTGAAATTTAGAAACCGATATTTTTCTGTTTCAAAATTTATCTATATTTTATTTAATATATTTAAAGGTTACTTAGAAACCGATTTTATCGGTTTCTATTTCCAGTAATATTTAGAAATCGATTATTTTCGGTTTCAAACTAAATCATCAATTTTATCAATTAAATTTAAAGTCAAATTAGGAACCGATTTACATCAGTTTCTAATTCTTTTGTTTAATTTTAGAAACTGATTATTTTCGGTTTCAAAAATTAAAGTGTTATTTAATTTTATTTAGAAATCAATTATTTTCGATTTCAAATTTAATCAAATTAGAAACTGATTCTTATCGATTTTTAATTTTTCTATTTATATTTCGAAACCGATTAATTTTGGTTTCAAAATTAATCTATTATTTATTTTATTTATTAAAGTATTAAAAGAAATTAGAAACCGAATTTTATCGATTTCTAATTTATTTTGTTATAATTAGAAATCGATTTGTACGGTTTCAAAAGTTTACGTATACTTATGTATATTTAAAAACCGAATATTTTCGATTTAAAAAAGCCCTTGTATTAGAAATCATTTTAGTCAGTTTCTAATTGCCATTTATTTATTTATTTATTTAAGAAAAAAAAAACTCTCATCTAACATCACTCAGCTGCCCGTGCCTGTTCTCCCAAATACCCAAATAGCTTTCTTTTCTCTCTAGAACAAATCTCCTCAATTCGGTGGATTGAAGCACGAGTGAGATCTGCTCTTAAGGTTTGCTATTTAATTTGATGGTTATTTTGTTTCTTTGCTTCTGGGTCTTTCACGCTAGTTGGTTGTCTTTGATGCTTAGGGTTTCTTTCAGTCTCGATTTCTTCCTGGAGAGTCGACCAGAGACTTTACTTTACGGATTCTTCTTGGCATTTTTACCTCTATTTTCAAGTCAAGCTCCTGTAATTTTCTATTTCCCTCTCTCTCACTTTCTTTTTTGTTTATTTGTTTTTTTTTATTCCTTCTTTCTGCGTTGAAAACAGCACGATGAATGAGAACAAACATTAGTAATCTTATTATCAGCGGAGTGGAACGTCAATCCAAGTTTAAAATTCTATTTGTAATTTTAGTTACTGTTAAATTAGAAGTGACAGATGAATTAATTTGATTTGTGAACTCAGATTTTCTCTTTTCTTCTGTTGTCGAGTTTCGATTCAAAATCATTTATTTGATAATTTTCAGGAATAACAAATTCGTTTCTGCTCTATATTTGTTAGTTCTTGTCTTCTTATAGCTTTTTTCCTCGCAGTTATAATCACAAATATGTAGTTTTCTTTTAGGCAGATTGTGTTATAATTCTTGACATGGAGATTGAATTCATCTGTTGAAAGAAGGCCAGTTTTTCCCTTTTTAATTAAGTTTTTAATGGGCTTTGGCTGAATTTTTATGTATCCCCTCTGAGCTTTGTGAGGGTAAATTCTTTATATGTAAATCTTTTGGTTTGGATGGAATTACTTTTGGTTTCTGAATTGGGTTGTCTGTTGTTTAATGTCAAATATTAGATTTGCTGTTAAAACCTTGAAACTAGTCTCCAGAATAGTAGTAAGTTCCTCTAAATCTTGGTACACCTCGTTCATGGTGGATGGTTGCCATGCCCACCTGCCAACACTAGGCACCATAATTGCAATTATCTCTTAATTATCTATAGCAGATAACAAAATTAGGGCTTTTGCCTACATGGTTCATTGGTTCTTTTTGACAGTTGATGCCACCAATTGCTTACATGGTTCTTAAGGAAGATATCTTCTCCTTATTGGTTTCATCACTTGTACTGTTTATCAGATGAATTGAAACTTTCTGTCATTTTATTGTTGTCAATATCTAGTGATTATTTGTTTCTTTGATGAGAGTGTAAGACACTTAGCTAATTGATATCCATTTTTATACTGAACCTTTTTAGTATAATTCCTTTCCAAAGTTCTTATTTACGAGCCAGATATATTGTACAAGTTTCCCTTTTACTTGCTGTTCTGATATTACCATTTCAGTATGGTCTTTTGTTTTTATTAGAAGATGATGAATGCATTTCATCTTCGCCTCACCTCAAGAATGGCCATTGTATTGTCTTCATTCTGGTTGGCAGAACAGAGCACCAAATGTAGGCTCATTTTTTCCTAGTTTCATAACAGTGGAAAGTAATCACAACTCACACACATTTGGCGTTAATTGCTTGCATTTTGTTCCTTTCTCCCTTCTGAGAAATGAGTAGGATAGTTCCCCTTCAGTACTTGTTATCTGATGAACCTTTTTTCTGTTGATAGGTCTTATTTGAATTGATAGAGAACAGGGGTAGATGAATAGATGGATTGACTGAGGAAAACAGTCAGGTTTGTTCTATTACTTCAATATGAAAGTTTGCTTCACATAAATCTAGTTTAGAGAAATTTTTCATGAACTCTAGGTAATTGTTTGTATGCACATTGTTACACATCCTGTGTCATGCAAGGAGCAAAATTCTTGTATTTATTTATGGATCCTATTTAAAATACATTTTCAGTTCTATGCCTATAGAAGTAGGGTCTCTATATATTGACAAATTTCTTTCTTATTATAAATTAAATTAAACTAACTTTTTACTTATATTTTTGAATTATTTCGTTAACTACCTCAACTTTTAGTTGATATGTAATGTTATCTCATCATAATATTGCATTAGTTTAGAGAAATTCCCAATACAGATTGGTTTGAATGCACTCATCAAATTTTCTATACCTTGATCTTCCTTGCACCTTCTAAATTGAACCGCCCATAGTATTTGTTTGAATTCAATGATTTGCAAGTTTGATGGCTTAGTAATCAGACTGCAAGTGTATGCCATTTTCTTAATAAGATTTTGGTTGGGTTGTGTCATCCAACTAGTAATACTGAGAGGGAGTAATATTATAGCTTTTGAAAATACAAAAAACCAAGTGAAAATTTCAAAGAATCTTAACAGAGTCCTATTACAAAAAGAAGAAAAGGCATATAAAAGGAGAATAATGTTTCCTCCTAAAATGAATAAAACAAAAATGAGATAAATCTGTTGAATATTCAACTGAATGCCTGACTAAACAACTCCTCTAAAAGCTCATCACATGACCAAAGGAAAACCAATAAAAATAAAAATGTCTAGAGTAACTGCACATGCACAGACTGGTTGATGCAGTATTAGAAGATACAATTTAGAAATTACGTTCCATGTAAAATTAGTAATAGAAGATTTCAATTATTTAGGAATATTTATAGAGTTCTATTAGGAAGGAGTATCTTGTTTAGAAAATTAAGTTTTTGTGGGATTCTTAATCCTAATGTTAGTACGATTAAAAATATTCTATATATAGGCCTAGGTTCTCTACATATTTTAATTGACTTATATTATGATATTATTGACAATTGACAGTTAATAAAGTTGAGAACTAATTTCTCTAGAGAATTTGTTTCTCATTTTTTAATCTTGAGAATTTGTTTCTCTTGATCTTTGGTTTCTTCTTGTTCTACATCATTGGTATTTAAACTTTAGGCATCCAATATAAGCCTATTAGAAACTAATTTCACAGGAAAAATTTGGTTCTGAAATTATGGTTGTCCAAACACATCATTCAGTTGAAGGCTTAAAGCTTAATTAATGCATCCAACTTTGATACCACATCAGCAAAATCCATGGTTAAGTATGGCTAAATTGCATCCTTAAACATGATTAGGTATATAGATAAATTTGTAACCCAAGTCTACCCAATAATTTCTTCTATTGGTAAAGGGGTAAAAAACAGCAGCAATAAGTCACCATTTAGCATATTAAGGAACTAAAATGTACGTCAAATTTGTTCTTCTCCACCCTTCATCAAGCCATGGAGTAATATCATCTCCATCTTTGAATGGATTCCTCAGAAATTTTTTTTGAGGTACGTTTTCCTCAGAAGTTCAGCTCGGTTGAAAGACCCTTCAATTTAAAGTAAAATTTATCAATAATATATATTATTAATTTATCACATAACAAATCTCCTTTTAGTTTCTATACAAAGATAGAAATCCAATCGTAATCCTGCTTGGAAACATAAAATTAAGTGTATGTCATAACAAGCGACACAAAGCTAAAGCACATGTAATCACAGTATAGAGAAAACAACATACAGAAAAATTACGTGTTTTGACTATGATAAATAAAACAGTAAAGAACAGTTACAATTCTCAAAAATCAATACTAAGTGGATTGTAATTTCAGTAAAATATTGTCGTATCCGTGATTACAAGCAAACTTTAAACTTCAGGAACATTAAAAAACAAAAAAGAAGACAACAAAGAAATTAAGCATTTAAGGAGTACCTTCTTTTTCATAGTCGAATTCATCAAGCTTTGTTTTGTGGGCAGAGCAACGAAAGGTGATAATCGATTTTAAAGAAAAGGAACAAATTTATCGGCCTATCAAACTGAATGGCAATATATATATATATATATATATATATATATATATATATATATATATATATATATATATATATATATATATATATATATATATATATATATATATAAAGAATGGGACAGAAACATCTCATTGGAGAGCAAAAATGAAGCAAAACAGAGAAACAAAAGTACGCTTGTTAGCTAGAGGTAACAAGAAGCAAACAAGCATAACAGAAGAAAAGATTTGGTGGTTTTGGGGGTGGCAGTGACAGCTCAAACATCTGATTTGCTTGATACTATTTTCTTGGAAAACTCAACTATTGGTGGACACCTATACCTATAATTAACCCTTAATATCTGCTAAGGGAGGGGGAGTTGTTGCAAAAAGCTTGCTTTTGCATTGCTTACCCCATTCGCTTAAGAAAATTTAAAAGCTTCTCTTTGAAACTTACGGTTCTATTTGTCAAAAAGCCCACCCCTTAACTTGGGTTTCAAGTCTGAGTCAGTCTTCAACTTTTCAAACTGTTCTGCCTGTGTGGGCCTCAATTCGAGATGTCTCATCAATGGTAAATGCATTGCAATTTCATTTTCATATAATGTATTAAAAGAAATTAAAATTAATTCTCCAATTCGGTCATTAACCCACTAAAGATCGAATTTTTCCTTTTCCTTGTCAAATAATAATACAAATAAATAAAAGGTCTTTATTATTATTATTATTATTATTATTATTTAAAAAGAAGGGCTGAAAAAAAAAAATAGAATAAAAAATTTCTTGGTTGCACACATTGACGAAATATATCTGTATATATTGTGCTTTTTGCCAAGCGGTACGTATAGGGCATGGTAGAACCAGAAACTCTCAGGCCACCATGTCGTGCAGGGTTTGAGAAGATAGAGAAGAGAAATATAGGTTTTATTTTAGGAAAAATTGTTATTTAGTCTTTCTATTTTATTCTTTAGTTCGTCTATCCAATTTAAATTAAGTTTTCTATTAGTCAATGTGATGCAGTGTGTAGTGTGTAGAGATAATTACATGAACAAATCTTCAAAGAACAGCAAAGGTTTAATCCAAAACTTCAAGAAGAAAGAGATAAAAATAAAGTAAAGAAACTTTATTGAAAATTGAAGAAATAAATAAAATTACAAATAAAAGATTGTATGTTTATTTTATTGCTATACTAATATCTATTTTTTCATGTCCTTTAATTTTAATGATTATTATGTTTTTTAATTTTATACTATTATGTCATATAATGTAGTTATTTATTTATTTATTTACTTTGAGTTGTTAAATTTTATACAAGAATTTACTGACGGAATTATTTTCAATTCCCCCTTTAATTATCTTTCCCACTCATAATTAGCTAACGAAACAATTCCAGATACATGTTGTCAAAAGAAAAGGAGAACCTTCTATTGTGGTGGACATATGTTTTATCCCGTATTGATGGGAAAATGAATGAAACGCATTGTTTCAATGAAAAAGAATTATTGGGAAAGAATGAAAACTAGGGGAACAACTGCAATGAGTTTGTTAAAAGTAGCATTATTAAGGCGACAGGAGCACTAAGGCGATAAGGTACCCTATGGCTTTAGGCGAGAGGCGAGAGGTGATGAGCGATAGAGTAACCTATGACCTCAAGCGAGAGGCGATATGAGAAGGCATCATAGCTTTTATATATATATATATATATATATATATATATACACACACACACTCTTTTAACTTAAAAATATCATACTTTTAACTAGTTTAATACACACACACACACACACACACACACTCTTTTAACTTAAAAATATCATACTTTTAACTAGTTTAATAAGTAAAAAAATCATACGAGAAATAGAAAACAGAAAATAATAAGGTTATAAAAGGAAATGAAATTTAAAGAAAGATTAATCAACTCCACTTTATTAGGGTTTAGAACAAGCGTTTGATCAAAAAAAGACATTGTGAACTCTTTCATAAAGAGAATTTGTATAAAACAAGAAAATTTACATATGTGGCAAATTAAATTCTAGCTTAATCAGATCTTATATTACAGGTAAAAATAGAGAATGTCAAATATATACTATTAGAATCTCTAAAATCTTTTCTATTTATTCCTTATTTGAGAAGGAGTTGACTTAGAAATTCATTTGTTGTATATTCACTTGGCTGTATAATCATTGATTTAGATCCTAATTTGTTGTAATCCCTGATTAGCTATATAATCCCTGATTTAGTTCCTAATTTGTTGCAATTCCTTATTATTGTTCCTACACCTGAAACATAAAAAAAAAAGTATAGTTCTGTTCATTTCCAGCTAGCCTAAATTATTGTGATTGCCTAAGTCTTAAGAGATGATTAAGTTGTCAGCATAATTATTAAAGGCTCAAGGCGCACTAAGGCGCTAAGGAGTCTTGGAGCCTAGGCACAAGGCGTAGGCGCGCGCCTGAGCTAGGTGAGGCGTAAAAGTAAGAAAATTAAAAAGTTCATAAAAATCAAATAAATGTGATATTTTTCTTTTTTTTCTTTTGGCATATATCTTGAATTGGGTTTGCTGGTTTAAGTTTAAATGGTTGTCATTTTTGCCAATGAAAGTGCTGGCTTAAGATAGAAATAAAGAAAGCACGCCTTCCCAGAACCTTGTGCCTGGAACAAAGGCGCACACCTAGGCGCATAAAGCGCTAGGATTCGAGCCTGGTGAGCCTTGAGCCTAAGGCATGCATGAGGCACGCCTTTAATAACTATGGCTATCAGTGCAGATTTGAGGGATAATCCTCAACTCCTTGACTGGTGAAGAGTAAATATTGCCTGTATCTCGGAGGCAGGAGTGGCCGGCGGACTAAATAAATCCTAAAAAATATTACTTTGAAAGAGGCACCTTTCTCACCTAATTTAGTTCCTAATTGTTGTAATCCTTGATGACGAAGAGCATTACATAAAGAAATTACCTTTAAATCTTTAGCTGTGTAAAAAAACAATAAAAATAAAAAGTAAACCTTACATGAAAAAGGTGTCGCCTTTGTAGCCTCTCACCCCCTGCCTTTCCCTCTAGGGAGCTCGCCTCACGCAATCCAGGCGAGGCGCAAGAGGGACGCCTCACCTGGTGAGACGCCAGGCACCTCTGAGCCCCTTTAACGACACTGGTTAAGAGTCTATTAGCAAGCTATAATTTAATTAATTCACTTAGGAAGTTTGTTAACAAGTTTCAATGAATTCTCTCAGCAATTTTTTTTTAAATTATTGCACATTATTTATCAATTACATAAGAACACCCAAGTTTTAGAGCTCAACCTGAATGAACATACAAATAAACCAAACAGAAATCACATCTTCCGTCCATTACCACAATAACAAATCCACCCAGCTATACAAAATATATTAACAAACACAATCAGTTTAATTTCGAGATTTTAGAATTGGGAGTATTATTGAATCTGTGTCCTCAAAATTGGGCAATTTTTTTTTGGGTCAGTAAAGATCATGAATCTCAGGAAGAGAATGATTTTCTAAGTAGAATTATTTTCAATTCCCCTTTAATTATCTTTCCCACGCATCATTAGCTAACGAAACAATTCCAGATACATGTTGTCAAAAACCCTAAGGCAACAGGCAATCAGCTACTAGTTTCATCGCCCGTCCCCTAGACAATAACAAAAGCAAGCAAAAACATTACAGTGAACTAATTCATAACTCACCTGATCTCGTCCTTATTTTTGGGTCTTTCGATCACACTTTACCGACGTCTTCTCTCCGGTTATATCGATGCCACCGGCTTTCTATGGGTCCGGACTCGGAGTAAGTAAGAACAGATTCTAGAAACGTAACCCTAATTGCTATCCCTAGAAGTTTGAACGAGAGGACGGAATAAAGAAAAATGAAATTATTAAATTTCGAGAGCGTTATGGGTTGAAAAGTTTTGTTAGCAGCGTGATACACATGAGACAGGAGTACTTAATATTATTTCCTAAATTAAATGGTATAATAATTTCCTTGATTTATTTTTTTTATTTATTATTGATTTTCGTAATTCATATTATATTTAAAAATATAAGATTGAAAAATAAAAATAAAAAAAATTATTAATTTTTAATTTTAAAAAAATATGTAAAAAAATACAATTATAAAACTGAATTATTGTTTTTTCATATAAATTATTCCAAGTTAATTTTAACAAAATTATTTTTAGGTCTAAATTTATTTCGGATACTAAATATATTATATTTATTATTTTAATTGAAAATTAATATTTTTAAATAAAACAAGAATAGAAAATTATTAATTCTAAATTTTTTATTACATTAGGATAAAGCCTAATAATGGATTTAGTAATATTTAAATAAGACTTACAAATTTAAACTTGATTATAATTAATTTAATTGTTTATAATTTTCATATATTAAAATTGATGTAAAAATCTCATATTGAGTATTATTAACTCAATTATAATATAGTTGCATAAAAAAATATAATAATTTTTATATTTATTTATTTTATATTTTTAAAATTACAAGTTGATGTTTCCAATTAAAAATTTATTTTATTTTGATTGATTAAAAAATAATATAAGAATTGATTATTATTTAAACAAATCTTTAATTTAATCGATTGGATTGTTTTCCTACTTAAATTTAAATTCTATTTTATTAAGAAACATATACAAGAGAGTATCCCTTGGTGTGCATACTTAGGCTTAAGAATTTGGGAGGATCTGTCCCTATTGGGCTGCAGCTTTTTGATGGCCCTCCTTCTAGTATTCTCAGTCTTCTCTTTCATGATATTTGTGGGGTTTCTTATCCACAACGGTTCTGTCAGATGTAACTTTTGTTTTTTCCCCTATTCCTAAAAAAAATAATGCGTTTACAAATTGTGATGCATGAATACATAAAATATTTAAGTAAATTAGAATGCTTTTAATGGGATTTCTATTTTTCTTAACATATATTGATTAATTCAATTTTTAAATAGATAAAAAAAAATTCTTGATAAAATTATGTTTCTTAATAAACTGAACTCAACTCAATTCAACTAAATTTTTATCTCAAAAATTTGAGTTCGGCTATATGGATTTGCTTTCTCTACTTTAAACGATTTTGGATTAAATCATCGGAAATGTGTAATACTTCTAGGTCATGTTGTACTACTTTCTTCCAAGTCAGTTCAGGTCTACTCCTTCTTTTCTTTCTATGTCATGTTGTACTTTACTTGTCTAACTGGAGCCTCCGTATGTCTACGTTTCACATGACCAAACCACCTCAATTTCTTTCTTCTCTCGACTTATCCTCAATTAGCACCACTCCTACCTTTTCTCTAATACTCTTATTACGGACTTTATCTAGTCTAGTATGGCCACTCATCCACTTCAACATTCTCATCTTTGCAACTCTTATCTTAGCCGCATACGACTTCTTCAGTGCCCAACACTCACTACCATATAACATGGCTGGTTGTATGGTTGTACAGTAAAATTTTCCTTTCAACTTATTGGGAATCTTGTGATCACATAAAACTTCTGTGTGACGTCTCCACTTCAACCATCTAGCTTTAATCTTATAACTAACATCCTCCTCACATCGCCCATCTATTTTAAGGACTGAGCCGAGATATTTAAAGTAATTACTTTGGGACAGTACCGCTCCATCCAAACTAACTCCTTCCCTATCACCAGTTTAGCCTTCACTGAACTTGCAATGCATGTATTCTGTCTTTGTTCTACTTAACTTAAAGCTAAAGGGCTC
This sequence comes from Hevea brasiliensis, assembly GCF_030052815.1. Classification (NCBI taxonomy): domain Eukaryota; kingdom Viridiplantae; phylum Streptophyta; class Magnoliopsida; order Malpighiales; family Euphorbiaceae; genus Hevea; species Hevea brasiliensis. The sequence goes on along the minus strand of NC_079508.1, from coordinate 37,564,311 downwards.
TAGAGTACTTCTCTAAAACTCTAACTTTCTATTGATTCCTTCTCGCGTCCTATCTATCAAAACAATATCATCCGCAAACATCATGCACACCAATGGATACTCTCTTGTATATGTTTCTTAATAAAATAGAATTTAAATTTAAGTAGGAAAACAATCCAATCGATTAAATTAAAGATTTGTTTAAATAATAATCAATTCTTATATTATTTTTTAATCAATCAAAATAAAATAAATTTTTAATTGGAAACATCAACTTGTAATTTTAAAAATATAAAATAAATAAATATCAAAATTATTATATTTTTTTATGCAACTATATTATAATTGAGTTAATAATACTCAATATGAGATTTTTACTTCAATTTTAATATATGAAAATTATAAACAATTAAATTAATTATAATCAAGTTTAAATTTGTAAGTCTTATTTAAATATTACTAAATCCATTATTAGGCTTTATCCTAATGTAATAAAAAATTTAGAATTAATAATTTTCTATTCTTGTTTTATTTAAAAATATTAATTTTCAATTAAAATAATAAATATAATATATTTAGTATCCGAAATAAATTTAGACCTAAAAATAATTTTGTTAAAATTAACTTGGAATAATTTATATGAAAAAACAATAATTCAGTTTTATAATTGTATTTTTTTACATATTTTTTTAAAATTAAAAATTAATAATTTTTTTTATTTTTATTTTTCAATCTTATATTTTTAAATATAATATGAATTACGAAAATCAATAATAAATAAAAAAAATAAATCAAGGAAATTATTATACCATTTAATTTAGGAAATAATATTAAGTACTCCTGTCTCATGTGTATCACGCTGCTAACAAAACTTTTCAACCCATAACGCTCTCGAAATTTAATAATTTCATTTTTCTTTATTCCGTCCTCTCGCTCAAACTTCTAGGGATAGCAATTAGGGTTACGTTTCTAGAATCTGTTCTTACTTACTCCGAGTCCGGACCCATAGAAAGCCGGTGGCATCGATATAACCGGAGAGAAGACGTCGGTAAAGTGTGATCGAAAGACCCAAAAATAAGGACGAGATCAGGTGAGTTATGAATTAGTTCACTGTAATGTTTTTGCTTGCTTTTGTTATTGTCTAGGGGACGGGCGATGAAACTAGTAGCTGATTGCCTGTTGCCTTAGGGTTTTTGACAACATGTATCTGGAATTGTTTCGTTAGCTAATGATGCGTGGGAAAGATAATTAAAGGGGAATTGAAAATAATTCTACTTAGAAAATCATTCTCTTCCTGAGATTCATGATCTTTACTGACCCAAAAAAAAATTGCCCAATTTTGAGGACACAGATTCAATAATACTCCCAATTCTAAAATCTCGAAATTAAACTGATTGTGTTTGTTAATATATTTTGTATAGCTGGGTGGATTTGTTATTGTGGTAATGGACGGAAGATGTGATTTCTGTTTGGTTTATTTGTATGTTCATTCAGGTTGAGCTCTAAAACTTGGGTGTTCTTATGTAATTGATAAATAATGTGCAATAATTTAAAAAAAAATTGCTGAGAGAATTCATTGAAACTTGTTAACAAACTTCCTAAGTGAATTAATTAAATTATAGCTTGCTAATAGACTCTTAACCAGTGTCGTTAAAGGGGCTCAGAGGTGCCTGGCGTCTCACCAGGTGAGGCGTCCCTCTTGCGCCTCGCCTGGATTGCGTGAGGCGAGCTCCCTAGAGGGAAAGGCAGGGGGTGAGAGGCTACAAAGGCGACACCTTTTTCATGTAAGGTTTACTTTTTATTTTTATTGTTTTTTTACACAGCTAAAGATTTAAAGGTAATTTCTTTATGTAATGCTCTTCGTCATCAAGGATTACAACAATTAGGAACTAAATTAGGTGAGAAAGGTGCCTCTTTCAAAGTAATATTTTATAGGGTTTATTTAGTCCGCCGGCCACTCCTGCCTCCGAGATACAGGCAATATTTACTCTTCACCAGTCAAGGAGTTGAGGATTATCCCTCAAATCTGCACTGACAGCCATAGTTATTAAAGGCGTGCCTCATGCATGCCTTAGGCTCAAGGCTCAAGGCTCACCAGGCTCGAATCCTAGCGCTTTATGCGCCTAGGTGTGCGCCTTTGTTCCAGGCACAAGGTTCTGGGAAGGCGTGCTTTCTTTATTTCTATCTTAAGCCAGCACTTTCATTGGCAAAAATGACAACCATTTAAACTTAAACCAGCAAACCCAATTCAAGATATATGCCAAAAGAAAAAAAAGAAAAACATCACATTTATTTGATTTTTATGAACTTTTTAATTTTCTTACTTTTACGCCTCACCTAGCTCAGGCGCGCGCCTACGCCTTGTGCCTAGGCTCCAAGACTCCTTAGCGCCTTAGTGCGCCTTGAGCCTTTAATAATTATGCTGACAACTTAATCATCTCTTAAGACTTAGGCAATCACAATAATTTAGGCTAGCTGGAAATGAACAGAACTATACTTTTTTTTTTATGTTTCAGGTGTAGGAACAATAATAAGGAATTGCAACAAATTAGGAACTAAATCAGGGATTATATAGCTAATCAGGGATTACAACAAATTAGGATCTAAATCAATGATTATACAGCCAAGTGAATATACAACAAATGAATTTCTAAGTCAACTCCTTCTCAAATAAGGAATAAATAGAAAAGATTTTAGAGATTCTAATAGTATATATTTGACATTCTCTATTTTTGCCTGTAATATAAGATCTGATTAAGCTAGAATTTAATTTGCCACATATGTAAATTTTCTTGTTTTATACAAATTCTCTTTATGAAAGAGTTCACAATGTCTTTTTTTGATCAAACGCTTGTTCTAAACCCTAATAAAGTGGAGTTAATTAATCTTTCTTTAAATTTCATTTCCTTTTATAACCTTATTATTTTCTGTTTTCTATTTCTCGTATGATTTTTTTACTTATTAAACTAGTTAAAAGTATGATATTTTTAAGTTAAAAGAGTGTGTGTGTGTGTATTAAACTAGTTAAAAGTATGATATTTTTAAGTTAAAAGAGTGTGTGTGTGTATATATATATATATATATATATATAAAAGCTATGATGCCTTCTCATATCGCCTCTCGCTTGAGGTCATAGGTTACTCTATCGCTCATCACCTCTCGCCTCTCGCCTAAAGCCATAGGGTACCTTAGTGCTCCTGTCGCCTTAATAATGCTACTTTTAACAAACTCATTGCAGTTGTTCCCCTAGTTTTCATTCTTTCCCAATAATTCTTTTTCATTGAAACAATGCGTTTCATTCATTTTCCCATCAATACGGGATAAAACATATGTCCACCACAATAGAACGTTCTCCTTTTCTTTTGACAACATGTATCTGGAATTGTTTCGTTAGCTAATTATGAGTGGGAAAGATAATTAAAGGGGGAATTGAAAATAATTCTCCTTAGAAAATCATTCTCTTCCTGAGATTCATGATCTTTACCAACCCAAAAAAAAATTGCCCAATTTTGAGGACACAGATTCAATAATATCCCCAATTCTAAAATAGCGAAATTAAACTGATTGTGTTTGTGAATATATTTTGTATAGCTGGGTAGATTTGTTATTGTGGGAATGGACGGAAGATATGAATTCTGTTTGGTTTATTTGTTTGTTCATTCAGGTTGAGCTCTAAAACTTGGGTGTTCTTATGTAATTGATAAATAATGTGCAATAATTTTAAAAAAAATTGCTGAGAGAAGTCATTGAAACTTGTTAACAAACTTCCTAAGTGAATTAATTAAATTATTGATTGCTAATAGACTTTTAACAAACTCATTGTAGTTGGTCCCCTTGTTTTTATTCTTTCCCAATTATTCCTTTTCATTGAAACATTGCATTTCATTTATTTTCCCATCAATACAAGATAAAACATTTGTCCACCACAATATAGAACATTCTCCCTTTTTTTGGAAGCTAAATTGGGTTGTGAAGGGGAATTAAAAGAAAACCTAAATCAATATGGTGGTTTCATTTCATATGCCTACTCAGTTATTCCTTCTAAACTATTTCTCTTTAGGGCAATGACGACTGAGATTTGATGTGTCTTTTTTTTTTGTTTTTTCCAATTCTTCTTTTTACAGTTAATTAGAGGATTTTTGTTGCCTTGGTGGCAATGATTTACACTGCAATTGATAACTTCTACCTAACTGACGAGCAGTTACAGAACTCACCATCTAGGAAAGATGGAATTGATGAAGCCACTGAAACTACCCTCAGAATCTATGGCTGTGATCTGATCCAAGAAAGCGGAATTTTACTCAAATTGTATCCTCTTTTTCTTGTGTTTAATTTTTGTTATGATATTAGGTCCTGTAGGACTCTGTTTTATTTATTTATTTATTTATTTATTTATTTTTAAGTTTGGTTCCTTAAAATTGTTGTTTACAGACCTCAAGCTGTGATGGCCACTGGTCAAGTTCTATTCCATCGTTTCTATTGCAAGAAGTCATTTGCCCGATTTGATGTCAAGGTTAATCCTTAATTTTCATTTGTAATGCTGAGGAGTTTGCATTTATTTCAGTTGAAGCTTTGTGATTTCTTAACTTCCATTTTATGAAAATTTTCTAGAATGAATTCATTATTTTAGCAACAAGGATTAGTAATATATCTGATTAGAAGCATTGCAATATGTGTTTCAACGATTTTCAACTAATAATTAGGATGTGGTAATATATTTTGCAGAAAGTTGCGGCTAGTTGTGTGTGGCTTGCATCTAAACTAGAGGAAAGCCCTCGGAAGTCGAGGCAAGTCATTATTGTTTTTCATAGAATGGAATGCAGGAGAGAGAATTTACCTATAGAATTTTTGGACCTAAATTCAAAGGTTGGAATCTCGATATCATGTATTTACACCATGTTATGTATTTTTTCTTTCACTTTAGTCTTAGGGTTTTGAACTTAGCTCTTTTTTAAAAAAAAAAAAAAAAAAAAAGAAATTTGCAGAGTTGAAGGTAGAACTGAGCAGAACAGAAAGACACATATTAAAAGAGATGGGTTTTGTTTGTCATGTTGAGCATCCCCACAAATTCATTTCAAACTACCTTGCCACCCTCGAAACACCTCCAGAATTGAGACAAGAAGCTTGGAATCTTACAAATGATAGGTACTTCCTGTAGTTCTGCCTGTCCTTTGTGTTTGGTTCATCCATTTAGCATGATAATTTTTCTATGCTCTCTTGTATCAACGTTTATCAATTCATGAGTTGAGAATTATATTATTTAGATAAGGATTGTCTAAATAAAATTAGAAGCAATAAAATGGATTTAGCATCATTTTTGTTATTCTTCAAAGCCAAGTTGAAAAGTATGGGTTGAATCTTACAAATGACTGCATTATTACTTCTTAAATGGAAGTATAATTTTTTCCCCTCTTCCCCTTATAACCCCCAGGGTCACCCCTCGACCAAAAACCTCTTTTAGTTGTGTTGCAAAGAATTTATAAATTTCTCTAGTGCTCTTAATGATTAACTTAACTGAAATAATGCTTTCTAATGCTATTGATGTAGAACCAGGAAGAATAAGTGACCAAGAGAAACATTTCTCAAGAATCAAAGAGAAACTAATTCTCCAAAGGCAGAGTAACAAATTCTTGATTTTTATTGCTCAAATTAATAATCAAAGTCATAATAAGTCTGTAAATAAAATAGAGATACTAAGCCTGAGTTTGAAATCCCAATTGCATTAGGATTTTAGTAACTCAAATTTAACCCTAATTAGGAATACTAAATTAAAATAAACTAAAATAATAATAATCTTAGGAATAATAAAATTCCTAAACAATAAACTTCTAAATTTCCTAATTCTACAATAATAATAATCCTAACCCAATACTGCATCAGCTATGCTCAATATTATTGTCTCTTGATTTGTGTATGCGTGTGTATGTTTTTTGGTTTTTACTATAGTACAAGTTCCAGCATATAATTATTAGGTAACATGAACTACAACCCAGATGGGAGTTGGGTGGAGGTTGGTTATTTGGCTGAAAGCATTAGTGAAAGATTAGCGTAGTTAAGTTGGTCAGAATAATGGGTGGAATTACATGTAATATATTGCTTCCTTCACAAATAGTTCATAGATTATATTGTTTTAATGATAAGCCATTATGTCTCTCTTTTCCTAGAACATAATTTGTTCTTTCTTGTTGGTTTATTTTTCATCTCTCTATTTGGAGCAGTTTGCGTACAACCTTGTGTGTTCGTTTCAAGAGTGAGGTTGTGGCTTGTGGGGTTGTATATGCTGCTGTGCGTAGGTTCCAGGTACCCCTTCCTGAGAATCCACCATGGTGGAAGGCATTTGATGCGGATAAATCTGGGATTGATGAAGTTTGTAGAGTTCTGGCTCACTTGTACAGCCTTCCCAAGGCAAAGTACATATCAGTCTGCAAGGATGGAGATTTTTCTTTTTCTAGCAAGTCCTCAGATTCACAACTGCAATCAGTTCCAAAGGTGGTTTTGTTATCCTTTTTAATTTCAAAACTCTGTGTCAGCATCTGCTTGGTACCTTTTGGCTTTTACAATGTTTGCAATTGTTATCGTCATAAAAGAGTGCATGTTGTATAAATTGCAAGTACTGCCATTGTTTCAAGAAAATGGAGCATTGTAGTGGCTGTCATCACTAAATGATACTTCAAGTATTGAAGAGAATTGTCTATATTTAAAATAATAATAATAAATAGTACCACTGATTGAGAATGTGATCCAGTGAAGGTTCTTTTGCTTCTGTGCACTTCATGTAGGAAGTTCTGCAGGGTGGCTCACCAGCTAATGATGTTGTTGCCCCTAAGGCAGCCTCAACTGTTGTTAGTGTTGAATCTGGCGGTTCAAAGGGTGCAATAAAAGCAGCTCTAGACAAGCTGAAGGAATCTAAGAAGAGTGATGATGAGTCCAAGTCTGCAAATGGGGAGGCAAGAGATGAGCCCATTCCAAGGTCCAAGTCTGAGCACAGAGCAGAGGCAAGTGGGGACCGGAGCAAGGACAGGGACAGGGACAGGGACAGGGAGAGAGAGAGGGATAGAATAAAGGCCCAGGATCGTGAGAGGAGCAGAGATTCTGATAGGGAAAGAGAGCGAGAGGAGGCTGAGAGGGACAGAGATAAATCCAAGGATCGAAGTCATCGTTCAAAGGATAGAGGAAAAGATTCAGGTTAGCTGTTAAGTTTCATTGGTTGGTCGGCCTAGTTCTGAAGCACATACTTCTGTATCACTAATTTCGTAGTTGTAAACAATTTTAACTATCCTCTACCTGATCTTCTAATTTTGTGTTCTTCCAACATAAATACAGGACATCTAGAGAAATCAAGATATCTTTCATCACGTGGTATGCATCCATATTTTCTTTCAGTTATGATAAGTCTGGTTTTATTTTCAATTTTCTTTCACTATTTGCAAGTTGCATCATCTGAAACTATTTTGCATTTTCAGATCGTGACTATCACAGCTCTTCTTATTCGTCGAGGGATAAGGATCGTCACAGACACCATTCATATGCTTAAAACTCTCGTTGAGGTGTGCACCCTGCTATAGCAGTTGTCAGAAATACTCTAGTTGTAAATGACTTTCTTTTCTTTTTGGCACATTTCGTGTGCAGGAAAGTGACTATTAAATTTGGTTTCAAATTTTCAATTTGGTACCATTTTTGTACTGCACTTGAACAGACATTGGTTTTGCTTGTCCTGCAATTGTGAGAAAAGTTTCTTTCTTCCAGTTCTCTCTCCATTTATAATATCCTGCCGATTACCATAACACAAGACATTCAATGTGGTTGTAAACACAATGTATTGTGGTCTATCTGTACTATTTGCATGAGAATCATCTATTTTTCCAGTTCAAAATAAAAGTATACTTGTTGAAACATCTTAGGGTCTCTAAACATACTCTATCAAACTCTTGGGCTGAAAATTGGCAATGATATGGTTGGTTTTTACTGCCACTCAGAATGGTATAGACAAAGAAGATAATGGAGCATGGAGGAAATACCTCCAGTGTAGATGAGTGGTTGATATCTTAGATGGAACACACAGGTATTGCCTATAAGAGTTAAAAAGTATTGGTATTATCTTGTGCACTAACATTGGTTTTATGCAGGATTTTTTTTTTTTTTTTTTCCCTTCCAGTGAGATTCTTGGCTGCAAAATCAAGGAGGTAAGGACTTGTTGTCTCTCCTATAAATTTAATCTCTTTGTTCAAAAAATTTACCCTAGATTTCCTGTTTCGTTATTGTCTGCTCCAAAACTAACATAACTGTTCTGCTATTTTAAGGTTGAGGTTGTTGAACTTTTGCTTCAGAGGTTAGCTGGATATGAGTTTGTATGTATTTGTTTGAAAGATTTTGAAGAATCCATGCATTTGCTCAAAACCCATTTTCTTGGTTAAGAAAAAATTAGCTAAAATCTGTGGTTTTGCAAAATTTATCAGTCACTGAAATCTCACAAAATGAAAGATTTTGAAATTACTTATGAGTTGAGACTTTGCAAAATTTCTATTTTAATAAGTAAGAAATTCTCTAAATAAATCTTTTATTCTAAAACTATACTTACAATTCTATAAATTTTATTGACATACCGAACGAATAAAACTATATAAGTTTATTTTATTAATTATTTATTATATTAGACATAAATATATTGTATTAGATATTCATAAAAATACCATAAACTTTTATTTCTCTTTATTTAAATTTAACTGAATTTTAATTATTATTTTATAATAAATAAAGATAAAAATTTATATTATACGATAAAAATGATTAAATTATTGATGTTATAATAAATATAACTAATTATATAATAAAAAATATATATTGTGTTAATCTGCGACAAACTGTCAGTAATTGTCATCATACGGTATAGAAAAATAGGAGAGCGGGGGGGTAAAGGGCAGCATGTGATGTGAATGAGTATCACAAAAGACCAAAGTTTAAATTGATAATTTTGTTATCAATCATTACTTTAGGTAGATAATTTTTAAAATATTTTAAATTGATTATGAGATTTTAGCTATAATTACTCTAATTTTAAAAAATTTAAAATATATGATCTAAAATTAAACCATTTAAATATAATTATCAATTAATGAAAATATTTGATATTTTTCTATCAAATAGACCAAAGTTTTAAAGTTTAAATCACTATATCTTTGTGTATACATTTACTAAAATGTCCTCAAAATATTAATTCATCATCATATTGCTATCAATTAAAACTGTGAGGTGTCATTAAAAAGTTTGATCAATTTTTCTTATCTTTAAAATAAAAAAAAAATCCAAATTTAAATTCTTTTCACAATTATCATTTTATTCTACTATTAAACTTTCATTAAATTAAGGAAAAAAAAAAGTTTTAACACATTGACAAATGAAAGGGTTTATTAATTAACAACTGAAACAATAAAAATTACAAATTGTAATGAGAATTAAAATATTATAATTTATAATAAACATTAAAAATATAAGCTCATTAATAATCATAAAAACTAATTAATCATACACATAACAATTAAAAAAAAATCAATATTTTTATATGATTTGTACTGCTGATGCATATTGAGCTTTTGCAGTTAAGTATTACAAATATGTTAATATCCGGGTAGTAGTAGCTTTAGATATTTGACTGTTAGGTCTTTTTCTGACTGCCAATCGAACACCAAGATTATGTATCTGCATGATGCTGACTGGGAATGCATCTAAGTTTCTTATCATTGTCGTTTTCTTATTAGCTATGGTCGTTTTCTTTTTCTTTGAAGTGGGCTTTTTGTGTGGATGGATTGTATGATTTGGATCTGGGGTTTTTATTTAAGCGAATCATGAGTAGCCGAAGGAAAACTCTTTGAAATGGTGCTTCTTTCTAGTGTATATTTCTGGGTTTCTATTTACAGGTTTCGAACTTCACATTTTATTTGTTTAGTAGTAGTAAATCCCATGAGAAATTAACTAGAAAAGTAGCTGAATAGGACTTTAGACCCGTAAAAAACAATGAAAATTGGAGGCATTTGTAGTTGAAGACGAAGAAAATTAGCCTTTATTTCTGTTTCTTACAGCAGTGGGTGGTTGGGTGAAGAGTTAACCATCAGGTCTTACGAATGAACAGCTTAGCCATCAGGTCTTACGAATGAACAGCCTTTTCCAGGCCCTAATGCCTATCATTAGAAGATTCGTATACTGGTAGTTTTGCCACGTGGTCTTTAAATTAATTTTTAAAAATCATCAAAGTTTTATATTTTCAAAAAATCGAACCCAATTTCTAAAATCCGAAAAATTTCAAATAATTTTCTAAAATTTAAATAAAATGAAATATTAATATTTACTCACAAAATAATAAATTTAAAAATTTGGGGTGCTATAAAGAAACACAAGGTGCAAGTTGTAATAAGGCAATTTTCGTAACCTCATATTCCAACATTTATGCATATAATTTTATCGAAGATAGGATTGCCTTTAAATTCGAGGCAGATGGAGTAACTGTAGGATGGTTCTCTAGAAGGTTCTTATGAATGGTTATGCTGCATTAACTAATAACAATTTTCATTTGGTCCTCTTGTTCTTTTATATTATATGTGCATTTAAAAAAAATAATTTATTTAGTTTAATTTAATTATTGGTCCCTTCAAATATTTTTTAAAATTTTTTAATAGGTATATTAATTTTAATTTTTTATTAATTGTTCTCTAAAATTTTTTAATAGTCTTTCAAAAATATTTATAAAAAAATAAATAAGTGCAGTAAAGTTTTATTTTTTGTTAATTGAACTTTCAAATCTTTTATTGACCCAAATAATTTATAATTTATATATTATGATTTAAATTAAAATATTAAAATTATTTGGTTTTCATTAAATAAATACAAAAATTCAATAAAAAATTAATTACTCAAACTTTTAAATCTACAATTTAAAATTTGATTGGCAATTATTATTTGAAAATTAAATTTAGGCTAGCCTAATAATTTCCTGTTACATAACCTAGGATTAGATGAGATTTTTTTTTAAAATATATATATATATATATATATATATATATATATATATATATATATATATATATATATATATATATATATATATATATATTTTTTTTTATCTTCCTACTCATTTAGCTTTTTTTTCCTTTTATTTTATTTAAATTAAAAATTTATTCTACTTACATATATAAAAGTAGATAAAATTAGTGGTCTTAACAATTAATATATTTACTTAATTGTTTTACAAATCTCTAATTTTTTGTCTCTTTAATTTTAAAGATTATTTTTTTTAAATCTTATGCAATTATAACATATAATCTATCTATTTGGTGTTTATATTTATTTTTTTTTACTTTTGAATTTATGAATTTTATGTAAGAATTTGTATAATATTTTAATATCAATTGTTTTTTATTTTTTGAATTATATAATTTATATAATAAATTTATATAATAATTAAAACTATAATATTGTAATATTCATATTAATTATAGAAATTTTTATTATAATTTTTTAATTGATAAAAAATTTTTATAGTTTAATTTTTTTATGATATTTTTATTTACTATAAATATATATATTATAATTAGCATCTGCTTAGTTGTATTGTACAAATTATTCTCATATAAATATCGGCCAATATCTTACCATCTGAAAAATTCTTATGCATTTCCCGTCCAGTTTTAGGCAACTAAAAAATGAAATCCAACACATCAATGGATGTTTCAAAAAAATAAATTATGAAGATGAATGATTATACTTGGGGAAGGCAACGGGTAGCTATCCACGAAAATTAACCTATTTAAATCTGAACCTGATTAATATATTCTGAACATGTCCCAAAAATTCGATTAAAATTTATTTTCAAATACCTCAATTTGACCCAAATTCAATTATTATTGCTTTTAAATCTATTTAATTTTATATATTTTAATTAATAATTTACATTAATTTAATATTTTTATAAAATATTTAAATTCTATTTATTTAAAATATGATATATAAAAATATATTTTTTATATTTAATTAATTTTTTAGATTCAACTAACAAAAAACTCCAACTGACACAAATTTTAAACTCGATCATATACTACCAAAACTCATCTTGTTAGGATTTAATGAATGAATACATGTAAATACTGTATCCATTGTCGTCCTTAAATTATATTCACAGAGAAGATAGAAGAAGAGAAGGAATTAGGGATTATGATTCTTTCACCGGAGGGAGTTATGGGTTCATTCTCTGTTCAGATGCCCAATTAGCATTGTAAATGTATTTAGTATGCAGTTTAAAAAAAAAAAAGAGTTTTTTGGGATAATCAAGTAATTTTAATATAAACAGCCTTGATTAAAATCAATTCCCATAAAAAAAATCAATATAAATAAATTCTTATTATTGACCAGACTCTTTGAATTGTCCACTTGAATGACCACAAATTTATAATTTTCCATCGAGTTCTTCAAGTAAACTAGCACCTTAATAGTCATCACTAGCATTAGTTTGGATGATTCTTTTCCATGTGTTTAAAAACTAATTATAAAACTAATTAATCTTAAAATAAATAGATAAAGAGAATAAAATTTAAGATTTATTCATTCTCTACATTTTAAAAATAAACAAAAATTATGTTATTTTCAATATTTTAATTTTTATTTTTTGTATAATAAAAAGTTTAGATGAGGAGAGACTCTTCATTTTAGGGTTAAGATATATCATCAATAGATCGCTTAGTAAAAAAAATAATTAATAAAGCTTAAACTTTCAACTTAATGGGATCAATGATTATGTCTTATTAATTAATAAATTTTCATTGGCTTTAATAATTATTTATCAACTATTAATATTTAATTATTAACTATGCAACTGCGCGTCCATATATAGGGGCAGAGAGAAGGAGGGGCTAGTGGGCCATGGCCCCAACTCTCTTGAAAAATTCTTATGTATATATCTACGATAATTTTAATTTTCTTTTAAATTTTAGTTATTGACCTAAATATTTTTTTTTGCTTTATTATAATATAGCCAATGTGAATTATATGATTATTTTTAATTTTTCATCATATGTTTAATAAATTTTTATAAAATTAAACTCCAAAAATCTCAGTCGACAGTCTACTGATTTTACCTTCAGTACCTGCGCGAGGAAGCAATTCCATCGCGCTAAGCATTTCTGCTTAGTGGTGCAATAGTATAACAAGAAATAATATATACAAATAAAGAAAGAAATAAATCATAATTTTGATACTCAGGAATCAATTTAATTTGGTATGGTATTTCTAGTATCAACTATCTTATATACTAGTTTGTTCCCCTTTGGAAGTGCCTAGTTTATAACCTTTCAGTAAATATAATCCAGGCGATAATCGAAGAAAATTTTTCCAATAGAGAAAAGACAATAATGATACATATCTAGGAATAGAATGAAAAATATTTGAACAATTTAAAAAAATATAAATTCAAATATAGTTTCCAAATAACAAAATTTTCATTTTTATATAGGAATATGCTTTTAAAATATTGGGTTTTTTAAAGTATGGGGACTAACTAATTAGTTTTGCTAAACAATAAAGACTAAATAGTAATATTTTTCAAAATAGGTAGGCCAATTAATTAGTTTGACTAAAATAGAAGAACTAAATAATTATTTGACTAGCATTAAAGTTAGTTGACCAACAAAAAAATTTGATGGAGATATGAAAGAGTTTAAGGAAAGAAAAATATAAAAACTAAATGGTGTATATTTTAAAATAAAAAGACTAAATAATTAGTTTTATTAAAATACAGTAACTAAATAATAATTTCATAAAGAAAAAGGAAATTACAATTAAGTTTTTAAAATATAGAAAAATGTACATGTTAATTTCTAATTTATTTTTAACAAAATTTTGGTTCATAAATTTAAATTTTATTTAATAAATTGATCTTTCTTTTTTATTAAAATTAGACTCAAGATTTATTAATTGATGTAAAATAATAATAATGTCTCCTCTGATAATATACACATTAATTTGTTTTTCTTTTCTTTTTTTTTTTTTTTCTTCTGGAGAAGATAGAAATCCATCTGGTCGAGATAGTATTGCCGAGCTTTTGAGGTCTGTTCAAACCCATTTCAATATAACAAGATTCAACTTCCAAGAAACTCCCTCCTTTCTTAAAGTTATGTGGCTATGAGGCCATATAGAGCAACAAATTCATAGACTGCAGCTTCTCAGCTTCTGAGGTTAATAAAATGCCTTGAATCACGGAGCCCAGCAGTATAACCAACACAAACCAAGAACCCAAATAATTGTAACAAAATCTCACTATTGCTAGCCAAAACAATCCCAATAGCTTGGTGCCATATGTTGCAAAAGAAGTATTGCCACAAAAGAAGTATTGCGAAAGAAGTATTTCCAAACATTGTGTTGTAATGATTATAATGATTAATGGCCCAAGATAGTGCAAATTCTGTTTTAAAAAATGCAACATTAGAGAGAGAGAGAGATAATTTAGAAATTATGTGAGTTGGCTTGTAGAGTCTAAGGTTGATTGACAGAAAATTGAGTCTGATTTCAATTGAAACACCAATTTGTTAACAGAGTTTAAATTTAAGGACTAAATTATTGCCAAAAACAAATTAAGGATTGATATGTGGATTTTTCTATATCTTATGGACTTAATTATAATTCATCCTATATTTGAATTAAAGTTCTAATCATAATAAACAGCCAAATTTTTTCACTCTTTTGCGATTTATTCATATCGTTACAATTTTGGCACAAAAATACAAACCTTCAAATATTGAAAAAAAATTTATCCAAATGAAAAAAAATCTCTCTTCATCTCTCTCTCCCTCAGTATATAGAAAATCTTGTCATAATTAAAGTGTTTATCTATAAAAAAGATAAAAATGTATTTTAAATTTAGTTTATAATTTTCTTAGATTTTATTTGAATTACATAAAAAATTTAAATAATATCACATTTTTATGTAAATATTGAATAAGCTTAATTACACAAAAAAAAAAAGAAAAAAAAAAGCAGTGGAACCCATGTCCTTTTCTATATATCCTTTTCTAGTAATTTCTCCGCTGCTTATTCAAACTACCTATATTTCCTAGTGTTTTAATTAATCCTTTTGCAATTACTGCTGCTACTATAACCCATGTCGAAGCAAAGCGATCTCTTCATCACATTGCTGTTGCCATTTCCGCAGATCCTATCGTTATCTTTAATGCTAGCAACGTCTCTACTTCCTTTCATGCCAAATTCATCCACAGTGGCAGTGAAATCAGTATTTCATAAATTCACCAAATCCAATTTATCATCAATTAAGAAATTGTATTTCATAAATTCACATTATTAAAGTGTTTCTCAACAATGTCACTTATGCATATAATGGTGCAACAGATTCAATTTAAAGAGGCTATTTTTACCAGGTTCATCATGCTTCTATTTCTAGGGAGGGTGATTCAAAGATGATCCAATTTCTCAGTTTTCAACATTACTGCATTTGGTGGCAACTTCACAGACAACACTTGCATATTAATTTGAAGGTGCCTGAGACTTTTTCATTGAATTAGATCGTACATACTTCACTTTCTAAATCAACATATGAGTTATATCACTCTTACAAACAACGAATATGTTCTATAGTTAATGTATGGAGATTCTCCTCCTGCTATTGTGCTTGTTGGTCACAGGTTGTGTAAGTTAATTTGTATGGCATATTGATGATTTCCTATTTTTAAGGTAATAGATATTCAGAAGGGAAAGGAAAAGCTCCGACCTCTCCTACCATCAACCTTCTTTTTATTCATTCCCCCAACCCCTTCTTGCACAGCTAATGTCGTTATGATATAGTGCTTAAGAATTTGACAGTAGTGATATTCAATTTTGCATCTACATGCTTTCCTTTCCTTTTTATTGGATAATATGATAGAATTTCAGGGAACAGCTATGGCTTCTCTGGTACACATGCAGAAAATCTTATCAAACAGGATGCAGCATTTCTCAAGCATAGAAAAAGCGGTATCTATGATTTTTTTTTGGATCCCAATCTTTCCTGTCTAATAGTTATTTTTACATCATGATTTGTTTGAATCTGTTTAATTCCTAAGTTGTCAAATTTAGAATCAAAATCATAATTTTATTAATCAAGAATTGAGAAGAAAATCGAATTTGTAGATTTTATACAAATTATTGTGACCTTACATACATATAAAACTAGCAAATATATACATTGGAGAATGAAATATATTATCTAATAATTAATGATTACATAGCGAATCAGAAAAGGTGATTCTCATACAAATTTGATAGCAAGAGTATTGCAATCTATATTACACATCATTTGGACATGCAAATAGACACACAACATTTATTTTTCAATTATGGCTTTTGGACTTTGATAATTTCACCCATCAGATATAGCTTTAGTTTCCATCATCCACAACGTTATTGTGCTCTATATAGTAGATAACCTTAATTTTGAAAAGATTACAAGAACACCTTAATTTTGAAAGTTTATTCCATAGCCATTCTTAAATTTCTCAATATTCTAAAAATCAGCATTGGCATTTCTCCTCACAACCTCGTTTTTCAACTCCATCTGAGCCTAGCGTGGACCCAGACCTCATAGCTAGGATAGGTTCAGATTGATATTGGCTATTAATTAGCAAAAGTGTCAAATCATTGGATTACAGTATTCTGTGGTGACAATAAATATCAAGTTCATTTTTTTTTATTCTAGATTGCTGATACATTTCATTAGGAGTCCTGCACTAAAAATTTTCAAACTTAAGTGTTCTTAACTTATTCCATGCCCTTGCCATATGACTCGTCTAAACTATTTTTCAGTTTTTTAATAAATTTAATTAAAAGCATTACAACATAGTTTCTTAATTTTCAAACTTAAGTGTTCTTAACTTTCTACCTTGCCAATTTCCATAATTTGATGGTGTTAAGAGACCACTTGTGGTTTATACCAGTACTTTTACCATAAAACTTAATTAAAATAATGAATAGAAAAAACACACACACAGACACAAACACAAACACACACGCACAAGGGAACTGATATCCCTACTTACAATATGTTTGCCACCATTTTTAGCTTAAAGCCTTAGTTATTTCTAGCTCCAGCCTTAAAACAAAAGCACGCCATTTTGATGAAAAAATGGACAGCCAAAGCATCAGTCTATTTGTGGAGTGCATCCTATTCAGATTCAAAAGAACAGAATGCAGACCTATCATATCTCCAGAACAAGTCAATTTGGCACTAAGATAATACCAGACTATGTCAATAAATTATTTTCAAAGGGCTAACCCAAGAACAATGGAAGATGAATCACATAACAACTGATTCCCAAAATAAACAATTTTTCTATTTTTAAATGGAAAAAGCAATTAATGTAAGATGCATGACACAACACTGTACCGTTTACTAATTCTTATCATATTGATTTTACCATTTAAAAATTTCTCAGCCAAATTTAACAGCAGATTTCTATTCTTTTTCTGTCCAAATGATTAAGATACAAATTTATTTCAATGCGTCCCTTCACACCTTACATAAAGCAAATACCTAAATTAAAGCTATCCTGATAAATGAGAAGTAAAAGAACATTCACAAATTGAGAAAAATAGCATAGAAAGTGTCACTCCTAAGCCAAGATTTCTGTAAGGACAATTCAAAGAAAGAAAGAAGGAATGAATGAATTAATTAATGAAAGAGAAAGATGAATTAATAATAAAACTACCGGGTCAATTTCAACTAATTCACGAGGTGCAACGTTGATGACATTGAGGATCTCAGCTTTTGCAAGTTTGTATGTCTTATACTTCTCCATAAATTCATGGATTTGCTCTCTCGTTTGCCTGCAAGCAGGAGTCTCCACCAAATAAACAGAAACCTACAACAAAAAACAACAAATGCAATTAACACCCATAAGAGTTTAGATTTCTTTTACCCATTCAAATCCTATATACTCAATTTTTTCACTAAAAAATGTAGACACCTTATATTCTGATGATGCTACAGGAGCAATAACCCTTGAGAGGAAATTGTAATACACTCATCCAAGAAAGAATGGAGAGGAAAAAGAAAATGAATAAAAAAAAGCCATTAATGTAGTAAGGCAAGCACTTACATCTTCATTGGAATATGATTCTTCAATTCCCCTGAAAATGAGACCAACAAGAAAAACCAGCAGAAAATTAAGAAAATCCTGCTTCAGAATTAGAAGCTAAGCTGTAATAAAACTAAAGTTGCTTATCGAATTTGCGATCAGCTTAAGTCACATATTGGTAGCTCCAAAAACTCAGCTTAACACAAGAGGCAATGGCGGCGAAGCACACTAGCACAAGCAGCAGTTTTGGGAGCTATAAAAGCTGAAAAAAAAACAAAGAGAGCTGGAGAAGACGATTCAGACGAGAATGAAGAGGCAAGATCTAAAAATCTACAATGAGGGGAAAAAAAACCTTAGCCTCACCTTGAATCGATGGGAAGAAGAGGAAAGCAGGAAACAACGTCGGTCAGACACAACAGAGGAGGAGCAGGCAAGACCAGTCGACTTCGAGACTAGGAGCTAGATGGAATAGGGCATGAGGCGCTGGCTGCAGGAGAAAGATAAGAAAAAAACATATAGCAGATGCAGATGGTGGGCTGGGCTTAGGCAGGCAGACTGGTTTAATATGGGCTAGCTGGACGAATGAAGACAAGGGCATATAAGTAATTACATAAATAGGTTAATTAATTTTAAATACAAGCTCAAGATCCTCTGTTTTTCAATTCTTGCTTTTCTACCCTGTCGTGATCGCCAATACATCAACACAAGACTTCGAAAACTTCATCTCCCTTCTTTCTTTGCATACAGGTTTGATTCTTAACTGCACGCAAGATATGATCTCCAAGAAATCAGTCGCGACGATGCACAAATCCATTTTATTTGTTTGTCCTTGGTGGATTTTTAGGGTTTTCTTTTTAGATTTCCTTTTATTTTCGGTTGCCTTTGCTGGAGGATAGGCTAATGGAAATCAAGATTCTTGCTTTTATCTAGTTATGGTTTTGTTCTTTGATTGCGGCAACTGATGGATTTTCATATAATGGATTCGACTGATATGTTGTCTTGATATGCTTTATCTGGCTCCGGTTAAGGTTTTTGTATTCATCGTTTCCGTGGTGTTAAAGAAAACAGATTGGGCAGAGAATGTGGATATCGTTTGATATATCAGTTATATGGTATCGTCTGTTCATCCTACTATTGTGTTTTGTCTTTCTAGCATGGATGCGAAGATTGCGACCATTCATTCACGACTTGGAGGAGGACCTGCGCGCAACAATGTTGTTTGTCGTTACTGGATGATGGGAAAGTGTAATAGGAACCCCTGTAGGTTCATGCACAGAGAATTGCCACCTCCTAATGTTTATCGAAGAACATCTGAGCAACCCAATCTTTTACGGAAGGAACAATCGATTAGGAGCCCTAGCCATGGCCTCAAAAATTCATTGGCATTGAGTGATGGATCTGAAGTTAAAACTGCTCAGAATAGCACCAATCATGTTATTAAGGATCCACCTAGGAAACGCCCCAATCGTGGGAATTCTTTGGCTTCAAATAGTGGAGGTGGAGGTGGTGGGTCTGAATATAAATGCACTCGTGAGAGCTCCAGTTCTGGCACTAAGGCAATGAATTTGGAGAAGATAAAACCATCCTCTAATTCATCAGTTCTGGTTGTTGAAGGCAATGCTTCTGAAGAAAAAACTGTTGAGTGCTCAAAAAAGGCATGTGAGAACTGGATGTCAGACAAATGTGATAAAGAAGATGGGTGCCAGTTCTTGCATTCATGGTTTTATGGGGATTGGTTTTCGACATTGGCAAAGCTCAAGGGGCACATAAAGGTGATCATCTTGTTGAATTTTTCTTTGACTTTCTAGTAATCCGTTCATGTTTTATATAATCTGTGTTTTCTTTTGCATGCAAACAATTTTATGCGCAGGAGGAGTTATTGTGTAAACTTATGGATAAATGTTTGATTTTCATTGGTGACTTTTTGTATGATAGGCTGTCTCTGGGATTGCTCTTCCATCAAGATCTGACAAGCTTTTCTCGAGTAGTAGTGATGGAATAGTACATGTTTGGGATTGCAATACTGGTCAATCAACAAGAGTGATAAATGTTGGTGTCAAAATTGGGGCTTTAATCAGTGAAGGCCCCTGGATATTTGTAGGCTTGCCAAATATTGTTAAGGTTAGCTTACATCTGACTTGTAGTGCTTCATCTAGCTTGGTTAGTTTCTGCTTATTATAAGCTTATGGCCATTTTGTGTGTGATCTTTTAGGCATGGAACATTGAGACAGCTGCTGAATTTAATCTCGATGGGCCAGTTGGGCAAGTTAATGCTATAGCTGTAGCTGATGTTGTTGATATGCTTTTTGCGGGGGCACAGGTAATTGCATCTATAATTTTTTAAGTTGTTGACATGTTTACCGGTGGATACAATAAGCTTCTAATTATTGATGCCCGATTTTGTGGAAATTTTGAGATGATGCATTAGGTTTTTGCCACATTATTACTGTTTATTGTTCTTAAATGTAAGGGTGAGGTACTGATGTAGCACAAGCTTTTTGTGTGCCCATTCCTATGATTTTTGGAAGCTGCTCTCCCATTGATGGCATCATGTTCAATTGTTATGCTGTGAATCTTTCTTCTGCATGATTTCTTTTTTTTTTTTTTTTTTTTTATCATCACCATGAATATGATATGGAGAAAAAATAAAGAAGAATTCAAATTGTTTTCTTTTTTGTGTTTACAGGATGGTGCCATTTTGGCTTGGAAAGGGAGTGCTAAGAACCCAAATCCTTTTGAACTGGCCTCATCTATGAAAGGTCACACCAGTGCTGTTATATGCTTGACCATTGGAAGAAATAGGCTATACTCTGGTTCTGTGGACAATACTATAAGGGTAATGCTTGTAACCTTACTATTTTTTTCCTTTGTGTGTGATTTTGTGTAGAAGATAGCTCTGATATAGCCCTACACTTTGTAAAACATGAGACTCAATACTCTCAGTCAATTGGATTAAGGCAATACATTGTAATTATGTGAATTTTTGAAGCCAACATGCATATCATTTGTAACGTATCCGATAAGGGTATATTGTTTTCGCCCTATTAATTCACTGAAGTTATTTTGAGGCACTACACCCTTATATATTTGGCTTATTTTAAATTAAATTTTTGTATCAATAGTGCATCTGAGTGATATTTGGAAGAAATTTTATTTCTTTTTGGATTAATTCTTCATGTTTTCTTCCATATCCGATTTCTAAATACATAAGAGTTCAATTTTTTTTTTATCAGCTTTCCTTTTGTTCCTTCAGGTGCATGGGAAGGATATATTTGGTTGTTTGATTCTACTCTCACCCTCCAAATTTTGTTTTTGTCATTTTTCTTTTAGGCGTGGGACCTCGACACTTTACAGTGTGTTCATACATTGAGTGGTCATAATGATGCTGTAACGTCTCTTATTTGTTGGGATCAATATCTACTGTCTTGTTCATTAGACAAGACAATAAAAGCATGGGCTTTTACTGAAGAGGGTAACTTGGACGTGATTTACACACATAATGAGGAGCATGTAAGTTATTTATCTCCAACTTCCAAGTTTATATTCTTGTGCATTTTAAGTAGACTTTTATTTTTTCTTAGATCTTAGGGTTAGATTTGTTTGAACATTAGTTATTGTGGTATGATTGACCAAGTTTATTTGGTCCTATGGAATGTAGTTCCTAATTTTTATTTAAGCTCTCTTGGTGGATGTAATTTCCGTATACTATCTTTTATTTTTTAAAAAATTGTACTCAGTTTTAAAAATTTGAGTAAAATCAATCCTATTCTCTTTGAGCTACGAAGATTTTGTTTGTTAATTGTCTTAGGCTTTAATATATGAAGTGGAAGCGTCTATTAAAAATGCAATTGTTATTTGTTTATCGATCTTTGTTATTTGATTTCTTATACTCTATTTCACAGTTATTTTATTTTATTATTTGATTGAAATTGTCAAAGTAATGGTGGAATGAAATAATTTCCATTGTAAAATTAATGTTTCTTTGTAACAGGGCGCTATTGCTCTTTGTGGGATGCCTGATGCAGAAGCAAAACCAATTTTGCTTTGCTCTTGCAGTGACAATACTGTTTACCTGTACGAACTGCCAACGTAAGTGCACACTAAAAGACCTATAGCAATCAGCGTGCGGTGAATTGATTTTTTTTTTTTTGGCACTGCCCTAAAAATATAATCCTATTTCATTGTTTAGATTCATTGAGAGGGGCAGGATTTTTTCGAAAAGCGAAGTGAGAACAATTCAGACGGGTCCTGGAGGTCTCTTTTTCACTGGTGATGGAATTGGAACGCTGGACGTTTGGAAGTTGACAGAATCACATGGAAGAGCTATGGAAATAGCATGATATCTTTGTAACTACCTGTCTTGCAAAATTTGGTCATCCTGTTTGAGTTCTGTTGATTTTTTTTTTGTAGAAATTGTAGAACTACGTGGACCTGATCCTTCATTTTGTGATGGAGGTACGTAGGCAGCCTTCGGGTGCGGTCCAAATTATGTAATAACTATTTTTTGTTTGTTTTAAATTCTTTTTGTTTGTTTTTCAATTCACATTTGCATTTCACTTGGCTTTTGGATTTTTGTCATTTGAGCAATATTGTGTAATAAGGAATTGATATTATTGTCCTTAAGAAGTCATCCTATGACCCATATTCTTTATTTTATCAAATGTAAGAATTCATCCTAAGGCCCCATATTCTTAATTCTATTATTCATCCTCTCATTTTTAATGAAGTCAATATTGTTTTCATTTTTTCCTTTGTTGAATACTCCCAATACCTACTCTTCATTATGATTCAAAAGGATCGTATGTTAAATTGTGCAGTATATCCTTTGCTGCATTAAGATATTTTGGTAATTTGATTGATTCCATTCCATCA
This sequence comes from Hevea brasiliensis, assembly GCF_030052815.1. Classification (NCBI taxonomy): domain Eukaryota; kingdom Viridiplantae; phylum Streptophyta; class Magnoliopsida; order Malpighiales; family Euphorbiaceae; genus Hevea; species Hevea brasiliensis. Next base: position 37,541,356 of record NC_079508.1, on the reverse strand, counting down.
AAATGTTATCACATTACTCTTATCTTTGTTATTGCTCTTTTCTTATACATAAATATCATTTTGCCCTTCTCAATTTAGTTGGGAAAACGACACTTAAAAAAAAAAAGAAAATTGAAATTGAGGAAATCCCAAATTCAAATGTGGCAGCGTTGGTCAACTAGAATTTTTCAGCAAGGGAGCATTGTTGGGCATCATGAATATATTGTGACCAAGAAGAATAAAAAATAAGAAAATGGCAGCGTTTTATGACGCTAACTCAGAAAAATAAATTAGCTTGGAATGAGTGTATGTATAGAAAGTCATCCTCAGGTAACAAGCTGTCACACATTTAGTTCACTTGATTCTACTGTATTGTTGGTTTTTCTTTCACCATCCATTGGTTGCTTCAAAATGGCATTATTAGAATTCCCATTTTTTTTCATTTGAGGCTCACTTCTTGCTGGTTCTTTTGAGTTGGTTTCAGGCACGATGTCATTTTTTTTGTTCTTGTAGATGAAGTACAATATCATCTGAACTAATCCAAGAACGAATATTTGATGTCTGAATATACAAGCAGACACCAAAGAGAAAATTAAGGGTTTGTATTTTAGTGCTTGAAAATTGGTCTAATAATAAGTTTTTGTTGGTAATTAGCTAGTGAAAACGGTTTTGAAGGAGAGCGTTGAAGAGCCAGGTGTTGAGAATGAGAAAGCAGAGTCCGCTGCTCTTCCTCCATCTGAGGGGGTTCCTGAAACAACAGGTAAAGAAGAACCCGCTGCAGATGGTCATGACGCTGTTAATACCCAACAGGCTTCTGTTGAGGATTTGAATACAGATGATGCTGAGAAGAAAGAGGAATCGGAGAAACATTCTGAGGAGGACGAGGATCCCGCAACTGACACTCAAACTGCCTCACGCAAAATGGAGGTTCCCAATGATAAGGTGCGCTAAAATAGCCCCAAAATGGTAACTAAAGTCTTCAGGAAAATGAATTATTATAAGGGATTTTGAAGGTGATGCTGTAAAGTCTTACTGGGATCAATTGACTTTGAACTATTTTTAGAGTAGGAAATGGTAGCCGTAATTGTACCACAGTGCATAACAGAAATGATTGATATTGCCGCTAACAAAATATATAACCAATTGTATAACGTATACAGAATATATTGTGGCAATCACATTATTGTGATCCCAGTGCAGCCATTTTGCTGTTTCTATTTGCTATTTTGATGATTGGATTCTTTACGGAACTTGTTTTTCAAGAAAGCCTTTGACAAATATGTTGCGTAAATACTGTTTTGCAGGTTGGGGTTCTTATTGGAAAGGGTGGAGATACTATTCGTTACCTGCAGTATAATTCTGGGGCAAAAATTCAAATCACAAGGGATGCTGATGCTAATCCTCAATCCACAACAAGGCCAGTAGAAATAATAGGGACTTTAAGTAATATAAAGAAGGCTGAGAAGCTCATTAATGCTGTCATAGCAGAGGTAGCTGAATTAATTTTATTTCCTAAGTACAACTTCCTTGTGTTTTTTCCCAGTTTTCTTTTTCTTTTCTTTAACATGCTATGAGTTGATTTGGAGATTATGATACTGATTTTCTATCATTCCCTAACATAAGCATGATTATTGCAGGCTGATGCTTGTGGTTCCCCCTCCCTTGTAGCTAGGGGCCTACCTAGTGCACAGACCGGTGTAGTGTGAGAACAACTTGAGATGCAAGTTCCAAATGAGAAGGTTGTTGGTTACATTTATAGCTGACGATGCATGGTTATTACAGTAAATACTTATTTGATATTTTTTAAACATACTTACGTAATCAGTCCTTGTACCAGGTTGGTCTGATCATAGGCAGAGGTGGGGACGCCATTAAAGCTCTCCAAGTCAAATCGGGAGCGCCCATTCAGGTAGTTGATGTCGTTGGCCTTGCATTGAAATTTGTTTTTGTATAGACTAGGCCTTGATTGTAGTCGTTAACATTGTTTAGAAAGTGTTCATCTTAGGAAATAACTAACAAGCCTATTTTCATTTAGTTGATACCTCAACATCTTCCAGAAGGGGATGGTTCCAAAGAAAGGACAGTGAGAGTGACTGGTGATAGAAAGCAAATTGAGATGGCTAGAGAAATGATAAAGGATGTTATGAATCAGGTTTGTTATTTACGTTTCTTAGTTTCCACACAATTCAGGCCTAGTTCCTTTCAGTTGTAATTGCATCTATTTGATAGCTATATTGGTTAATATTTGAGTAGTTTCTAATTGTATTCTTCAATTAATTTTTATGTTGATAAATTTTGTTGAATGGTTATCGCTATCAGTTTTAATCCATTGTGAGACACTCTAGTCATGTGAAATTAAAAATTGAAGAATCCAAAATGCGATATTGGATATTTGCTAGTGATTGAGTGGTGAATTTTGATGTTCCATATATGATTTTCTTTAATTCCTTTGTCAATGCATGTGTAGGATCTCATGAGCTGTACTCATGCGCCATTTGTGTTTCAAGTTGGCAACATGTTATGAATGTGTGCTTTGCTTTCAGCACCTTGTTATTCATGGTTTTACTTTGATTAGTGGCATCTCATTGAATATACTTTTGTTAAAAAGGGTGGATTTGGCATAAAAGTGATCAGCTTAGTGGTGCTTGCTTAACAATGATGTTAGGTATTTATGCGGTGAATGCAGAAAGCAACTCTTTTTTTAAATATTTAATATGATTGGCATCATCTTTAAGAGCAAATTGAAGGGGAAATGCAAATATGTAGTTGTAGATCAAATCTTGTTTGACTGGATCAATGAGATGATGGTCTATATCTCTAGCTTTGCCAAGCTACATGCAGTTGTAGATCATGATTTGTTTTGTTTGCATGTGTAGCACCTTTTTGTTTGTTTGAAGGAAGGTTGTGTCATAGTTTTCTGTGGGAATGAGAGCTAATTAGTTGATACGTGGGAAGTTGTGGTATTGATGAATGATTCATTCCGAGGTCACTTGAATGCTCTTAGGAAGATCATATATGCAATCCAAGATGTCGGTTGCCACGATTTATTTATGATGAAAATGCTGATTTCGAATTGGTTGACCTTAAAAATGCAGATTTGGCTTTTGCTTTTCCCATGGGGCCAGCATTGCTTTCTCGTTGTAGGAATAGACAACCACCATTCACTTTCATCCACTGAAGAGAGATAACAGGCATTAAATCTCACAATTGCTGGATGTTAATAGTTGGTAAGATTGCTTTGAGACTTGAAAGTTAAAAATCATTCGGTGAGACTGTATTGTATTAACCTTAGTGCTCTTTAGTGCCCCTTCTATGAATGAGACATTTGTTGGAAGAAGTATAATTCGCGGTGAAGTCATAGTGTATGAAGTCATTTTCAGATTGATACATAATATTAATTCATATCTATTGCTGTGCTGAACATATGAAGAATTTGGTACATGTTCTATGACATGTATTGGGCTGCTGCAAAGTTGCAATAAAGGCTCAATTACCAAGTTAAGATCAGTACAAGAATATGTTTTGTTGCCCTTGTAACGTGCTAGTTTTCCTAAATAGAGTAACGTGATGTGTTGATGAGTTAGCATGAACGAATGATTTAGGACGGTCATTTGGTTATTATGAAGATCTTGACTCTTGAAGCATTGGTGTCCTATTAACTCTGATAAATTTTCAACTTCAAAGGCTCCTCCTGAAATTCTAAATGTTTCTCTTTTATGGATTTTCAGTTTTGAGTTTACCTTTTATGCAATTATGTGTTGGTCATTGTGGCAGTGCAGAATTGAACTTGAGATTATAATGTTTGCAACAGTTTTGCAGTTCAACATGATTGTTTCTGCAGTTCATTTTGTTAGTTATTAGCATTAGTTTTAATTTTATAAGATTATTTTCCATTGTTTAGTTGCTAACTGTTAGGATATTGATGGTTAATATTATAATTGAAGCAATGTTTATCCTTTTTTTTTATTTTAATTTATGTTTTCTGTTTTCAATTCTTATGGTTCCTTTTGTATGCGTTGCAAGCATGCCTTGCGTGTTATTATTGTCAGGGTTTTACCCAGGTGTTTGCTTTGGAAAAGGAGACATGTTTTGCGAATTTAAGCAGCTACTGTGCCTTACTCGTACTGTTTATTTTAATTTTTTTAATAATTCCTTTTTATTGGATAATTGCTTCTTACTAACTTTATTTTTGTAATATGCCTTGTGTAGACTGTGAGGTCATCACCTTACTCTAGCAGTTTCAACCAACAGCATTCCTATCGACCTCGTGGGCCTACTGGTCCATCAAATTGAGGTCCACGAGGCCCTCATTCATCACAGCCAAATCCTTACGATTATCATCTCCGAGGACCTTATCCTTCTCAAAGTTCACAGTATCCACCTCCAAGTTATGGTGGTTATCCTCCCCAACAAATGGGCCCAAGAGGTAACTTTGGTTCTGGTTGGGAGCAAAGACCTCCCACCATGCAGGGGCCAGTTCCGCATGGTGGAGTTTATGACTACGGTGTCCAGGGAGGCCATGTATCTGATCACCCAGCGTCTGGCCCAATTTCTACTCCTGTTTCTGGGCATGCTCCTAGCCCGTCCCCTACCCCTGCCATGTCCCATTCCCCATCACAGGCAAATTATAATTATGGGCAGCCACATGGTCCAGATTATGGGCATCAAGCTCCTTATTCCCAGGCAGTACCTTCTCAGCAGGGCTATGGGCATGGATATGACGAACCAAAGTATGACAATCATGCTCCAATGCAGCATCCTTATGGACATGGAAGTTCCCAACCAGTATATCCACAAGCCAGCAATCAACCAGGCTATAGGGCGCAGCAGCAGTATGGAAAGCAACCATCATATGGCATGCCATTGCAGGGACCACCTCCCCAATCATATGGCCCTCCTAGGCCTAGTCAACCTGGTGATATGCCATATCAAGGTCCCATTCAATCCAGTCAATCATATGGTCCAAATGTGCCACCTCAACAGCAGTATCCTTATGCATCAAGTGGGCAATCGTATCCTTCAAATGGATCTGCATCAGGAGCTGAGGGGAACAATCAGGCAATGCCTACTTCTGGCCCCGGCTATCCACAGCAAGGTAGCCAGCCAGTTCCATGTTATCGTCAGCCTGGTGGACAACAGTCAACTGGCTATGTGCAAGGTCCAACCGGTGGTTATGGATTATACCCATCTTCACAACAATGTTATCCAGAACAGCCAGCTTCAAACAATGCAGGTTATGGGTATCAAGGGTCTCAAGATCCTGCTTATGGCAGTGGCCCTGGGGCAACCTATAGTGCACCACCAAGTGGCCAGCAGGCTTATGCTCAGCCAACAGCAACTCAACCAAGTTATGATCAGTCGGTTCCTCAGTCAGGTGCATATGGAGCTGCTCCAGGAAGTGCACCAGTTGGGTATGGGAAAAACCTTGTCTCCCTAGCGCACTTACCCTCAATATGACTCAACTCTGATATATGTTGCACCGCTCTGAGAATTTAGTTATAGCTTGATGGCGAGTTTGTACTGCTGATGCATATTGAGCTTTTGCAGTTAAGTATTACAAATATGTTATTATCTGGGTAGTATTAGCTTTAGATATTTGACTGTTAGGTCTTTTTCTGACTGCCAATCGAACACCAAGATTATGTATCTGCATGATGCTGACTGGGAATGCATCTAAGTTTCTTATCATTGTCGTTTTCTTATTTGCTATGGTCGTTGTTTTCTTTTTCTTTGAAGTGGGCTTTTTGTGTGGATGGATTGTATGATTTGGATCGGGGGTTTTTATTTAAGCGAATCGTGAGCAGCCGAAGGAAAACTCTTTGAAATGGTGCTTTTTTCTAGTGTGTATTTCTGGGTTTCTATTTACAGGCTTCGAACTTCACATTTCATTTGTTTAGTAGTAGTAAATCCCATGAGAAATTAACTAGAAAAGTAGCTGAATAGGACTTTAGACCCGTAAAAAACAATGAAAATTGGAGGCATTTGTAGCTGAAGACGAAGAAAATTAGCCTTTATTTCTGTTTCTTACAGCAGTGGGTGGTTGGGTGAAGAGTTAGCCATCAGGTCTTAGGAATGAACAGCCTTTTCCAGGCCCTAATGCCTATAATTAGAGGATTCGTATACTGGTAGTTTTGTCGCGTGGTCTTTAAATTAATTTTTAAAAATCATTAAAGTTTTATATTTTCGAAAAATCAAACCCGATTTCTAAAATTCAAAAAATTTCAAATAATTTCCTAAAATTTAAATAAAATGAAATATTAATATTTACTCACAAAATAATAAATTTAAAAATTTGGAATGTTATAAAGAAACACAAGGTGCAAGTTGTAATAAGGCAATTTTCGTAACCTCATATTCCAACATTTATGCATATAATTTTGTCGAAGATAGGATTGCCTTGAAATTCGAGGCAGATGGAGTAACTGTGGGATGGTTCTCTAGAAGGTTCTTATGAATGGTTTTGCTGCATTAACTAATAACAATTTTCATTTGATCCTCTTGTTCTTTTATATTATATGTGTATTTAAAAAAAAATAATTTATTTAGTTTAATTTAATTATTGGTCCCTTCAAATATTTTTTAAATTTTTTTAATAGGAATATTAATTTTAATTTTTTATTAATTGTTCTCTAAAATTTTTTAATAGTCTTTCAAAAATATTTATAAAAAAATAAATAAGTGCAGTAAAGTTTTATTTTTTGTTAAATTGACCTTTCAAATCTTTTATTGACCCAAATAATTTATAATTTATATATTATGATTTAAATTAAAATATTAAAATTATTTGGTTTTCATTAAATAAATACAAAAATTCAATAAAAAATTAATTACTAAAACTTTTAAATCTACAAATTAAAATTTGATTGGCAATTATTATTTGAAAATTAAATTTAGGCTAGCCTAATAATTTCCTATTACATAACCTAGGATTAGATGAGATTTTTTTTTAAAATATATATATATATTTTTTATCTTCCTACTCATTTAGCTTTTTTTCCTTTTATTTTATTTAAATTAAAAATTTATTCTACTTACATATATAAAAGTAGATAAAATTAGTGGTCTTAACAATTAATATATTTACTTAATTGTTTTACAAATCTCTAATTTTTTGTCTCTTTAATTTTAATGATTATTTTTTTTTTAAATCTTATGCAATTATAACATGCAATTAAAATATTATTTCTTCAAGTAAACTAGCACCTTAATAGTCATCACTAGCATTAGTCTGGATGATTCTTTTTCCTGTGTTTAAAAACTAATTGTAAAACTAATTAATCTTAAAATAAATAGATAAAGAGAATAAAATTTAAGATTCATTCATTCTCTACATTTTAAAAATAAACAAAAATTATGTTATTTTCAATATTTTAATTTTTATTTTTTGTATAATAAAAAGTTTTGATGAGAAGAGACTCTTCATTTTAGGGTTTAGATATATCATCAATAGATCGCTTAGTAAAAAAAATAATTAATAAAGCTTAAACTTTCAACTTAATGGGATCATTGATTATGTCTTATTAATTAATAAATTTTCATTGGCTTTAATAATTATTTATCAACTATTAATATTTAATTATTAACTATGCAACTGCGCGTCCATATATAGGGGCAGAGAGAAGGAGGGGCTAGTGGGCCATGGCCCCAACTCTCTTGAAAAATTCTTATGTATATATCTACGATAATTTTAATTTTCTTTTAAATTTTAGTTATTGACCTAAATATTTTTTTTTTGCTTTATTATAATATAGCCAATGTGAATTATATGATTATTTTTAATTTTTCATCATATGTTTAATAAATTTTTATAAAATTGACATCTACAATTTTTTTTAATTTATTTATACTCCATTATATTATTTTTTTATTAAATAATTATTTTTTTATTAAATAACATTGATTCCTTCAAAATATATAAATAATAAGTACAATTAGTTTTTAAAATTTTTATTTAATGGAGTCATATATTTCATCCTCTCTCTCCCTATAAAATTTTTAATATTTAAAATTTTAAAGAATTGTAAATAAAAAAATAATTTTAAAAAATAAATTTTAATAATCAAGACATTTTACGATTATTTTAAAATATTAAAATGATGATTACACATTAAGAGTTTTTTTTTTGCTATCTAATAGAGTTTAAAGATAAAATATTTTCATGTATATCATAAATTTTTATATATCCGATACTACCCTCCTAGAATAAAGTCAAAAAGTCAAAGATATTTTTAGTGTGGATAGTCAAAGCAAGAAATATTTCCAATGTGGCAAACCTAAACAGAGACTCAACGAGCCGAACAAGAAATGACCGAATAATAGTTTTGTTCACTATTTTGGTGATCAAAACCCTTGCCGAGCAAACACCTAGTAATGGATGCAACCCGGATTTCACGAACCAAGCGATAATCTCGCATGTAATCCAGTAAAAGTATATATCACAAAGATCCATGAATATGTAACCAAGATCACCTCCTTAAACAGAGCAATGACTATTTCTTTTAAAAGCCTATAAATGCCAGTTAAAAGGGAGACCCAAGTATGCTTACTGTCCTCATTACTCTCTGTTATAAAAGAATTCTTTAATATTTCTCTGAAAAGATTTAGATCACTTATTTGAGTATCGGAGTGGCCCACCAGAAGGCCATCCACCTCATCACTTTTTCCCATCGTAAGTCCACGTTGTCGTCTGGGTTAAGATCAAAAAGATTACCGGTAGCATTAATGGTGCCGTTTGTGGGAAGCCCAAATCACCAGCTAAAACATCTACATCCGAGAATACCTCCTTTTTATGACATCCTCTCTTTTTGCTTCCAATAGTCTTTAAAGTTCTTAGACCTAATCATTCCTGCAATTTTTTGTTTTTTTCTCTTTGATGGCTATAGATTCAAGGATTCCAAACAAAGGCATCATGTATGTCACCCCCGCATTGGGAGGAGATCTTCTAGCATCATCCTTGGTCCAAAATATGGCCACACCTGGCATCCTATCCGATGAGAATCCACCGCACAACATGGCCACAGATCAGCAAAACCCCTTCCAGGGAATGACACCAGATCATATTTTTCAGCGCATCTGGGAGATGGAGGCCCAAATTTCATTCCTCAAAGGTATGATCCTAGGGACCAGTGCCCCACAAGGAACACCTGCCCTAGAAACAGGAAGAATCATAAATGTAGACCCATCCGGAATAGAAGGAAAAACATAGGAAGCCGCCCGGTCAGCAAACAACAAATCAGGAAAAAAGAACGGTCGAGACTTGGCGAGTGAACTAGAGGAGCAGTCAAATAAATCACAATGCCTACCAATAAACTAGGGATTGGTAAGGGCAGTACAGAAATACCAAAAACAAGCCGAGGAAGAAGAACTTGGCATGGGAGATGAATCTTCGCTGTCCGAACCAATCCTGGCCAAACAATTCCAACCAAATTTAAGTTGCCCCCCCTTGATAAATATGATGGGACAACATATCCAAGGAGCCACATAGCAAACTTTCGAACGACCATGATGCTTCAAAACGTCAATGATTATCACTTGTGCAGAGTTTTCCCAATAATATTGACAGGCTTGGCACAAAACCGAACCGAACTGCTTTAATTCGGTAATTCGGCTCGGTTTTGTATTATAAAAATTTCAATTATTTAAGTTCGTTTCAGTTTTGAAGAGAAAAAAATCGGTTAAACCGAACCGAATGCTTTTATTGATTTTTTATTTGATTTATTTTTATGGGAAATTCATGAATTATATGTAATTATATATATATAAATTATTTAATTTCATTGATTAATAATTATTAGGTTTAAATCAAGATCAAAATCAGATCAAATAACATAAAAATCAAGTCTAAATTAAAAAATAATTAAAATTCAAAACTAATCGGTTTGAATCAAACCAAACCGAAATAGAGTGATTCGGTTCGATTCGATTTTTCATCCATTTCAGTTTGGTTCAATTTTTAAAATTTGTAAATCAATTTTCATGATTTAATTTGGTTTGGTTTAAACAGAATGCTCAGCCCTAACTAGAATTGGTTCAATTGATATTGGCTATATTAATTAGAAACAGTGTCAAATCATTGGATTACAATATGTTGTGGTGACAATAAAAATACGTTCATACTCCCAAGATAAATATCAACTTCATTTTTTTTTGTTCTAGATTGCTGATACATTTCATTAGGAGTCCTGCACTATCAATTTTCAATTTGAAGTGTTCTCAATTTATTCCATGCCCTTGCCATATGACTCGTCTAAACTATTTTTCACTTTTTATTTGGATCTGGGGTTTTTATTTAAGCGAATTATGAGCCGATGAAGGAAAACTCTTTGAAGGGGTGCTTCTTTCTAGTGTATATTTTTGGGTTTCTATTTACAAGCTTCGAACTTCACATTTCATTTGTTTAGTAGTAGTAAATCCCATGAGAAAATAGAAAAGTAGCTGAATAGGACTTTAGACCTGTAAAAAACAATGAAAATTGGAGACATTTGTAGCTGAAGACGAAGAAAATTGGCCTTTTATTTTTGTTTTTTGCAGCAGTGGGTGGTTGGGTGAAGAGTTAGCCATCAGGTCTTATGAATGAACAGCCTTTTCCAGGCCCTAATGCCTATCATTAGAAGATTCGCCACCACCTTGAGTTGGCGGTAGCTACTAAATCCTACGTTATCAAATTGAGGAACGCTAGCTACAGTTACTTGTAAAAGTGACTGTCCAACAACTTCTTTCTTATTAGTTGAAAGAGTATTTAATAAATTTTAAGTAACTTGTTATCTATTATCACAGTTTAGAAAATCACAATTTCAAGTGACCATAGCTAGCATTCCTCTTATCAAATTTTACTCTAAGAAGAAACACAAGGTGCAAGCTGTAATAAACCAATTTTTGTAACCTCATATTCCAACATTTATTTTTAACTTTTTTTAATTGCTTAATGTATTTTTTAAAAGGTAATTTATACATGTAATTTTATCAAAGATAGGATTGCCTTGAAATTTAAGGCAAATGGAGTAACTATTGGATGGTTCTCTAAAAGGTTCTTATACATGGTTATGCTGCATTGACTAATAACAATTTTCATTTGATCCTCTTGTTTTTTTATATTGTATGTGTATTTAAAAAAAATTAATTTATTTAGTTTAATTTAATTATTGGTCCCTTCAAATAATTCTTAAAATTTTTTAATAGGTATATTAATTTTAATTTTTTTTATTAATTGATCTCTAAAATTTTTAATAGTCTTTAAAAAATATTTATAAAAAAATAAATAAGTGCAGTAAATTTTTATTTTTTGTTAATTGACCTTTCAAATCTTTTATTGACCCAAATAATTTATAATTTATATATTATGATTTAAATTAAAATATTAAAATTATTTGGTTTTCATTAAATAAATACAAAAATTCAATAAAAAATTAATTACTCAAACTTTTAAATCTACAAATTAAAATTTGTTTTGCAATTATTATTTGAAAATTAAATTTAGGCAAACCTAATAATTTTGTAACACCCCTTACCCGTCTATAATGTAGCCGAGCAAGGTGCGTCACATGGAGTGCCGGAGCACCTGATCTTTTCTGATTTCATTACCATTCTTAATATACTTTTTCAAAAACTTTATCTCGGATTTAGGCTATTTTGTTTTCTATTCAAAAACTAATGAATTTAAAAAGTTCAAAAATTTTAACAAAAATCTAGCAGAGTGCCGGTTGTAATTTGGACTAACAGTTCTTCTGAACCTGCCAAAAATAGTTCTCAATATACTCAACAACTCAAACTCAATAGTCTAAAAAATTTTCAAGCATAATGTATCTCAATACAGTATCCAGATTTCTCAGAAATCTCATCAGATTATCAACATCTCAATATTGACAAGTACAATCTCATTATAACTCAAATTCAATTCATATATTAAAATACTTGCTTTCAGTAGCTTCCATAATTCACAGGTTAATTACATGAGTTTATTTTGTACAGGATATACAAATAATTTACAATGTGCTAGGAATGAACAATATACATAACATGTATAAAATGAGCCCTATCTACATGCATTGCTGAGGAGGTGACAACCTTGTACTCTTTTGACACTTCTGCAGATCTGAACTCCAAAAATCTCAGTCGACAGTCTACTGATTTTACCTTCAGTACCTGCGCGAGGAAGCAATTCCATCGCGCTAAGCATTTCTGCGTAGTGGTGCAATAGTATAACAAGAAATAATATATACAAATAAAGAAAGAAATAAATCATAATTCGGATACTCAGGAATCAATTTAATTTGGTATGGTATTTCTAGTATCAACTATCTTATATACTAGTTTGTTCCCCTTTGGAAGTGCTTAGTTTATAACCTTTCAGTAAATATAATCCAGGCGATAATCGAAGAAAAATTTTCCAATGGAGAAAACACAATAATGATACATATCTAGGAATAGAATGAAAAATATTTGAACAATTTAAAAAAATATAAATTCAAATATAGTTTCCACATAACAAAATTTTCATTTTTATATAGGAATATGTTTTTAAAATATTGGGTTTTTTAAAGTATGGGGACTAACTAATTAGTTTTGCTAAACAATAAAGACTAAATAGTAATATTTGTCAAAATAGGTAGGCCAATTAATTAGTTTGACTAAAATAGAAGAACTAGATAATTATTTGACTAGCATTAAAATTAGTTGACCAACAAAAAAATTTGATGGAGATATGAAAGAGTTTAAGGAAAGAAAAATATAAAAACTAAATGGTGTATATTTTAAAATAAAAAGACTAAATAATTAGTTTTATTAAAATACAGTAACTAAATAATAATTTCATAAAGAAAAAGGAAATTACAATTAAGTTTTTAAAATATAGAAAAATGTACATGTTAATTTCTAATTTATTTTTAACAAAATTTTGGTTCATAAATTTAAATTTTATTTAATAAATTGATCTTTCTTTTTTTATTAAAATTAGACTCAAGATTTATTAATTGATGTAAAATAATAATAATAATGTCTCCTCTGATAATATACACATTAATTTGTTTTTCTTTTCATTTTTTTGGAGAAGATAGAAATCCATCTGGTCGAGATAGCATTGCCGAGTTTTTGAGATCTGTTCAAACCCATTTCAATATAACAAGATTCAACTTTCAAGAAATCACCTCATTTCTTAAAGTTATGTGGTTATAAGGCCATATAGAGCAACAAATTCCTAGACTGCAGCTTCTCAGCTTCTGAGGTTAATAAAATGCCTTGAATCACGGAGCCCAGCAGTAGAACCAACACAAACCAAGAACCCAAATAATTGTAACAAAGTGTCACTATTACTAGCCGAAACAATCCCAATAGCTTGGTGCCATATGTTGCAAAAGAAGTATTGCCACAAAAGAAGTATTGCAAAAGAAGTATTTCCAAACATTGTGTTGTAATGATTATAATGATTAATGGCCCAAGATAGTGCAAATTCTGTTTTAAAAAATGCAACATTAGAGAGAAAGAGAGAGATAATTTAGAAATTATGTGAGTTGGCTTGTAGAGTCTAAGGTTGATTGACAGAAAATTGAGTCTGATTTTAATTGAAACACCAATTTGTTAACAGAGTTTAAATTTAAGGACTAAATTATTGCCAAAAACAAATTAAGGATTGATATGTGTATTTTTCTATATCTTATGGACTTAATTGTAATTCATCCTATATTTGAATTAAATTTCTAATCATAATAAACAGCCAAATTTTTTCACTCTTTTGCGATTTATTCATATCGTTTCAATTTTGGCACAAAAATACAAACCTTCAAATATTGAAAAAAATTTATCCTAATGAAAAAAAATCTCTCTTCCTCTCTCTCCCTCAGTGTATAGACAATCTTGTCATAATTTCTGAGATGTTTCCTCTAAATATCAACGATGAAGTTGCTATAAAAAAAAAAAAAGAACCCTCCCAATTTTTATTATAAGTATAGTGTTACTTTTTGTTTATTTTTTCCTTTAGAGATAATCGATAGTGAATGATATGAATGTAATCATTTAACAGTTAAAAATAATTAAAATGAGATAAAATTTTAAATTAAATATTGCAATAAAAAAACTAAAAAGTTTTGATATATATAAGTGAGATTGATTGTGTAATACTCTATATATTTTTTCTTACATGTAAAATTAGTTATGTAATACTATAATTAGCATTATTTTTTAATTATAATAGCATAGACTATTTCCAATTTATCATCAATTAAGAAATTGTATTTTATAAAATCACATTATTAAAGTGTTTATCTATAAAAAAGATAAAAATGTATTTTAAATTTAGTTTATAATTTACGTAGATTTTATTTGAATTACATAAAAAAATTTAAATAATATCACATTTTTATGTAAATATTGAATAAGCTTAATTACACAAAAAAAAAAGAAAAAAAAAACAGTAAATTTATCCTTTTCTATCTATATATCCTTTAAAAAAAAAAAAAACCTCTCTATCTATATATCCTTTTCTAGTAGTTTCTCCGCTGCTTATTCAAACTACCTATATTTCCTAGTGTTTTAATTAATCCTTTTGCAATTACTGCTGCTACTATAACCCATGTCGAAGCAAAGCGATCTCTTCATCACATTGCTGTTGCCATTTCTGCAGATCCTATCGTTATCTTTATCTTCATCTTTAATGCTAGCAACGTCTTTACCAGCTTGCCTCATTTTGTTCTTTCTCAACAATGTCACTTGTGCATATAATGGTGTAACAGATTCGATTTAAAGAGGCTATTTTTACCAGGTTCATCATGCTTCTATTTCTAGGGAGGGTGATTCAAAGATGATCCAATTTCTCAGTTTTCAACATTACTGCATTTGGTGGCAACTTCACAGACAACACTTGCATATTAATTTGAAGGTGCCTGAGACTTTTTCATTGAATTAGATCGTACATACTTGCAAATTTAGAATCAAAATCATAATTTTATTAATCAAGAATTGAGAAGAAAATCGAATTTGTAGATTTTATACAAATTATTGTGACCTTACATACATATAAAACTAGCAAATATATACATTGGAGAATGAAATATATTATCTAATAATTAATGATTACATAGCGAATCAGAAAAGGTGATTCTCATACAAATTTGATAGCAAGAGTATTGCAATCTATATTACACATCATTTGGACATGCAAATAGACACACAACATTTATTTTTCAATTATGGCTTTTGGACTTTGATAATTTCACCCATCAGATATAGCTTTAGTTTCCATCATCCACAACGTTATTGTCTCTATATAGTATATAACCTTAATTTTGAAAAGATTACAAGAACACCTTAATTTTGAAAGTTTATTCCATAGCCATTCTTAAATTTCTCAATATTCTAAAAATCCGCATTGGCATTTCTCCTCACAACCTCGTTTTTCAACTCTATCTGAGCCTAGCGTGGACCCAGACCTCATAGCTAGGATAGGTTCAGATTGATATTGGCTATTAATTAGCAAAAGTGTCAAATCATTGGATTACAGTATTCTGTGGTGACAATAAAAATATGTTCATACTCCCAAGATAAATATCAAGTTCATTTTTTTTTATTCTAGATTGCTGATACATTTCATTAGGAGTCCTGCACTAAAAATTTTCAAACTTAAGTGTTCTTAACTTATTCCATGCCCTTGCCATATGACTCGTCTAAACTATTTTTCAGTTTTTTAATAAATTTAATTAAAAGCATTACAACATAGTTTCTTAATTTTCAAACTTAAGTGTTCTTAACTTTCTACCTTGCCAATTTCCATAATTTGATGGTGTTAAGAGACCACTTGTGGTTTATACCAGTACTTTTACCATAAAACTTAATTAAAATAATGAATAGAAAAAACACACACACACACACAAACACAAACACACACGCACAAGGGAACTGATATCCCTACTTACAATATGTTTGCCACCATTTTTAGCTTAAAGCCTTAGTTATTTCTAGCTCCAGCCTTAAAACAAAGCACGCCATTTTGATGAAAAAATGGACAGCCAAAGCATCAGTCTATTTGTGGAGTGCATCCTATTCAGATTCAAAAGAACAGAATGCAGACCTATCATATCTCCAGAACAAGTCAATTTGGCACTAAGATAATACCAGACTATGTCAATAAATTATTTTCAAAGGGCTAACCCAAGAACAATGGAAGATGAATCACATAACAACTGATTCCCAAAATAAACAATTTTTCTATTTTTAAATGGAAAAAGCAATTAATGTAAGATGCATGACACAACACTGTACCGTTTACTAATTCTTATCATATTGATTTTACCATTTAAAAATTTCTCAGCCAAATTTAACAGCAGATTTCTATTCTTTTTCTGTCCAAATGATTAAGATACAAATTTATTTCAATGCGTCCCTTCACACCTTACATAAAGCAAATACCTAAATTAAAGCTATCCTGATAAATGAGAAGTAAAAGAACATTCACAAATTGAGAAAAATAGCATAGAAAGTGTCACTCCTAAGCCAAGATTTCTGTAAGGACAATTCAAAGAAAGAAAGAAGGAATGAATGAATTAATTAATGAAAGAGAAAGATGAATTAATAATAAAACTACCGGGTCAATTTCAACTAATTCACGAGGTGCAACGTTGATGACATTGAGGATCTCAGCTTTTGCAAGTTTGTATGTCTTATACTTCTCCATAAATTCATGGATTTGCTCTCTCGTTTGCCTGCAAGCAGGAGTCTCCACCAAATAAACAGAAACCTACAACAAAAAACAACAAATGCAATTAACACCCATAAGAGTTTAGATTTCTTTTACCCATTCAAATCCTATATACTCAATTTTTTCACTAAAAAATGTAGACACCTTATATTCTGATGATGCTACAGGAGCAATAACCCTTGAGAGGAAATTGTAATACACTCATCCAAGAAAGAATGGAGAGGAAAAAGAAAATGAATAAAAAAAAGCCATTAATGTAGTAAGGCAAGCACTTACATCTTCATTGGAATATGATACTTCAATTCCCCTGAAAATGAGACCAACAAGAAAAACCAGCAGAAAATTAAGAAAATCCTGCTTCAGAATTAGAAGCTAAGCTGTAATAAAACTAAAGTTGCTTATCGAATTTGCGATAAGCTTAAGTCACATATTGGTAGCTCCAAAAACTCAGCTTAACACAAGAGGCAATGGCGGCGAAGCACACTAGCACAAGCAGCAGTTTTGGGAGCTATAAAAGCTGAAAAAAAAACAAAGAGAGCTGGAGAAGACGATCAGACGAGAATGAAGAGGCAAGATCTAAAAATCTACAATGAGGGGAAAAAAAACCTTAGCCTCACCTTGAATCGATGGGAAGAAGAGGAAAGCAGGAAACAACGTCGGTCAAACACAACAGAGGAGGAGCACGCAAGACCAGTCGACTTCGAGACTAGGAGCTAGATGGAATAGGGCATGAGGCGCTGGATGCAGGAGAAAGATAAGAAAAAAACATATAGCAGATGCAGATGGTGGGCTGGGCTTAGGCAGGCAGACTGGTTTAATATGGGCTAGCTGGACGAATGAAGACAAGGGCATATAAGTAATTACATAAATAGGTTAATTAATTTTAAATACTGCTTTTTATTATCAGTCTGATTGCTCCAAGCTCAAGATCCTCTGTTTTTCAATTCTTGCTTTTCTACCCTGTCGTGATCGCCAATACACCAACACAAGACTTCGAAAACTTCATCTCCCTTCTTTCTTTGCATACAGGTTTGATTCTTAACTGCACGCAAGATATGATCTCCAAGAAATCAGTCGCGATGATGCACAAATCCATTTTATTTGTTTGTCCTTGGTGGATTTTTAGGATTTTCTTTTTAGATTTCCTTTTATTTTCGGTTGCCTTTGCTGGAGGATAGGCTAATGGAAATCAAGATTCTTGCTTTTATCTAGTTATGGTTTTGTTCTTTGATTGCGGCAACTGATGGATTTTCATATAATGGATTCGACTGATATGTTGTCTTGATATGCTTTATCTGGCTCCGGTTAAGGTTTTTGTATTCATCGTTTCCGTGGTGTTAAAGAAAACAGATTGGGCAGAGAATGTGGATATCGTTTGATATATCAGTTATATGGTATCGTCTTTTCATGCTACTATTGTGTTTTGTCTTTCTAGCATGGATGCGAAGATTGCGACCATTCATTCACGACTTGGAGGAGGACCTGCGCGCAACAATGTTGTTTGTCGTTACTGGATGATGGGAAAGTGTAATAGGAACCCCTGTAGGTTCATGCACAGAGAATTGCCACCTCCTAATGTTTATCGAAGAACATCTGAGCAACCCAATCTTTTACGGAAGGAACAATCGATTAGGAGCCCTAGCCATGGCCTCAAAAATTCATTGGCATTGAGTGATGGATCTGAAGTTAAAACTGCTCAGAATAGCACCAATCATGTTATTAAGGATCCACCTAGGAAACGCCCCAATCCTGGGAATTCTTTGGCTTCAAATAGTGGAGGTGGAGGTGGTGGGTCTGAATATAAATGCACTCGTGAGAGCTCCAGTTCTGGCACTAAGGCAATGAATTTGGAGAAGATAAAACCATCCTCTAATTCATCAGTTCTGGTTGTTGAAGGCAATGCTTCTGAAGAAAAAACTGTTGAGTGCTCAAAAAAGGCATGTGAGAACTGGATGTCAGACAAATGTGATAAAGAAGATGGGTGCCAGTTCTTGCATTCATGGTTTTATGGGGATTGGTTTTCGACATTGGCAAAGCTCAAGGGGCACATACAGGTGATCATCTTGTTGAATTTTTCTTTGACTTTCTAGTAATCCGTTCATGTTTTATATAATCTGTGTTTTCTTTTGCATGCAAACAATTTTATGCGCAGGAGGAGTTATTGTGTAAACTTATGGATAAATGTTTGATTTTCATTGGTGACTTTTTGTATGATAGGCTGTCTCTGGGATTGCTCTTCCATCAAGATCTGACAAGCTTTTCTCGAGTGGTAGTGATGGAACAGTACATGTTTGGGATTGCAATACTGGTCAATCAACAAGAGTGATAAATGTTGGTGTCAAAATTGGGGCTTTAATCAGTGAAGGCCCCTGGATATTTGTAGGCTTGCCAAATATTGTTAAGGTTAGCTTACATCTGACTTGT
Organism: Hevea brasiliensis; assembly: GCF_030052815.1. Classification (NCBI taxonomy): domain Eukaryota; kingdom Viridiplantae; phylum Streptophyta; class Magnoliopsida; order Malpighiales; family Euphorbiaceae; genus Hevea; species Hevea brasiliensis. The sequence goes on along the minus strand of NC_079508.1, from coordinate 37,522,269 downwards.
AGTGCTTCATCTAGCTTGGTTAGTTTCTGCTTATTATAAGCTTATGGCCATTTTGTGTGTGATCTTTTAGGCATGGAACATTGAGACAGCTGCTGAATTTAATCTCGATGGGCCAGTTGGGCAAGTTAATGCTATAGCTGTAGCTGATGTTGTTGATATGCTTTTTGCGGGGGCACAGGTAATTGCATCTATAATTTTTTAAGTTGTTGACATGTTTACCGGTGGATACAATAAGCTTCTAATTATTGATGCCCGATTTTGTGGAAATTTTGAGATGATGCATTAGGTTTTTGCCACATTATTACTGTTTATTGTTCTTAAATGTAAGGGTGAGGTACTGATGTAGCACAAGCTTTTTGTGTGCCCATTCCTATGATTTTTGGAAGCTGCTCTCCCATTGATGGCATCATGTTCAATTGTTATGCTGTGAATCTTTCTTCTGCATGATTTCTTTTTTTTTTTTTTTTTTTTTTTATCATCACCATGAATATGATATGGAGAAAAAATAAAGAAGAATTCAAATTGTTTTCTTTTTTGTGTTTAAGGATGGTGCCATTTTGGCTTGGAAAGGGAGTGCTAAGAACCCAAATCCTTTTGAACTAGCCTCATCTATGAAAGGTCACACCAGTGCTGTTATATGCTTGACCATTGGAAGAAATAGGCTATACTCTGGTTCTGTGGACAATACTATAAGGGTAATGCTTGTAACCTTACTATTTTTTTCCTTTGTGTGTGATTTTGTGTAGAAGATAGCTCTGATATAGCCTTACACTTTGTAAAACATGAGACTCAATACTCTCAGTCAATTGGATTAAGGCAATACATTGTAATTCTGTGAATTTTTTAAGCCAACATGCATATCATTTGTAACGTATCCGATAAGGGTATATTGTTTTCGCCCTATTAATTCACTGAAGTTATTTTGAGGCACTACACCCTTATATATTTGGCTTATTTTAAATTAAATTTTTGTATCAATAGTGCATCTGAGTGATATTTGGAAGAAATTTTATTTCTTTTTGGATTAATTCTTCATGATTTCTTCCATATCCGATTTCTAAATACATAAGAGTTCAATTTTTTTTTTTATCAGCTTTCCTTTTGTTCCTTCATGTGCATGGGAAGGATATATTTGGTTGTTTGATTCTACTCTCACCCTCCAAATTTTGTTTTTGTCATTTTTCTTTTAGGCGTGGGACCTCGACACTTTACAGTGTGTTCATACATTGAGTGGTCATAATGATGCTGTAACGTCTCTTATTTGTTGGGATCAATATCTACTGTCTTGTTCATTAGACAAGACAATAAAAGCATGGGCTTTTACTGAAGAGGGTAACTTGGACGTGATTTACACACATAATGAGGAACATGTAAGTTATTTATCTCCAACTTCCAAGTTTATATTCTTGTGCATTTTAAGTAGACTTTTATTTTTTCTTAGATCTTAGGGTTAGATTTGTTTGAACATTAGTTATTGTGGTATGATTGACCAAGTTTATTTGGTCCTATGGAATGTAGTTCCTAATTTTTATTTAAGCTCTCTTGGTGGATGTAATTTTCATATGCTATCTTTTATTTTTTAAAAAATTGTACTCAGTTTTAAAAATTTGAGTAAAATCAATCCTATTCTCTTTGAGCTACGAAGATTTTGTTTGTTAATTGTCTTGGGCTTTAATATATGAAGTAGAAGCGTCTATTAAAAATGCAATTGTTATTTGTTTATCGATCTTTGTTATTTGATTTCTTATACTCTATTTCACAGTTATTTTATTTTATTATTTGATTGAAATTGTCAAAGTAATGGTTGAATGAAATAATTTCCATTGTAAAATTAATGTTTCTTTGTAACAGGGCGCTATTGCTCTTTGTGGGATGCCTGATGCAGAAGCAAAACCAATTTTGCTTTGCTCTTGCAGTGACAATACTGTTTACCTGTACGAACTGCCAACGTAAGTGCACAGTAAAAGACCTATAGCAATCAGCGTGCGGTGAATTGATTTTTTTTTTTTTTGGCACTGCCCTAAAAATATAATCCTATTTCATTGTTTAGATTCATTGAGAGGGGCAGGATTTTTTCGAAAAGCGAAGTGAGAACAATTCAGACGGGTCCTGGAGGTCTCTTTTTCACTGGTGATGGAATTGGAACGCTGGACGTTTGGAAGTTGACAGAATCACATGGAACAGCTATGGAAATAGCATGATATCTTTGTAACTACCTGTCTTGCAAAATTTGGTCATCCTGTTTGAGTTCTGTTGATTTTTTTTTTGTAGAAATTGTAGAACTACGTGGACCTGATCCTTCATTTTGTGATGGAGGTATGTAGGCAGCCTTCGGGTGCGGTCCAAATTATGTAATAAATATTTTTTGTTTGTTTTAAATTCTTTTTGTTTGTTTTTCAATTCACATTTGCATTTCACTTGGCTTTTGGATTTTTGTCATTTGAGCAATATTGTGTAATAAGGAATTGATGTTATTTTCCTTAAGAAGTCATCCTATGACCCATATTCTTTATTGTTATCAAATGTAAGAATTCATCTTAAGGCCCCATATTCTTAATTCTATTATTCATCCTCTCATTTTCAATGAAGTCAATATTGTTTTCATTTTTTCCTTTGTTGAATACTCCCAATATAGTTCATTATGATTCAAAAGGATCGTATGTTAAATTGTGCAGTATATCCTTTGCTGCATTAAGATATTTTGGTAATTTGATTGATTCCATTCCATCAAAATGTTATCACATTACTCTTATCTTTGTTATTGCTCTTTTCTTATACATAAATATCATTTGCCCTTCTCAATTTAGTAGGGAAAACGACACTTAAAAAAAAAAAAGAAAATTGAAATTGAGGAAATCCCAAATTCAAATGTGGCAGCGTTGGTCAACTGGAATTTTTCAGCAAGGGAGCATTGTTGGGCATCATGAATAAATTGTGACCAAGAAGAATAAAAAATAAGAAAATGGCAGCGTTTTATGACGCTAACTCAGAAAAATAAATTAGCTTGGAATGAGTGTATGTATAGAAAGTCATCCTCAGGTAACAAGCTGTCACACATTTAGTTCACTTGATTCTACTGTATTATTGGTTTTTCTTTCACCATCCATTGGTTGCTTCAAAATGGCATTATTAGAATTCCCATTTTTTTTCATTTGAGGCTCACTTCTTGCTGGTTCTTTTGAGTTGGTTTCAGGCACGATGTCTTTTTTTTTTGTTCTTGTAGATGAAGTACAATATCATCTGAACTAATCCAAGAAGGAATATTTGATGTCTGAATATACAAGCAGACACCAAAGAGAAAATTAAGGGTTTGTATTTTAGTGCTTGAAAATTGGTCTAATAATAAGTTTTTGTTGGTAATTAGCTAGCGAAAACGGTTTTGAAGGAGAGCGATGAAGAGCCAGGGGTTGAGAATGAGAAAGCAGAGTCCGCTGCTCTTCCTCCATCTGAGGGGGTTCCTGAAACAACAGGTAAAGAAGAACCCGCTGCAGATGGTCATGACGCTGTTAATACCCAACAGGCTTCTGTTGAGGATTTGAATACAGATGATGCTGAGAAGAAAGAGGAATCGGAGAAACATTCTGAGGAGGACGAGGATCCCGTAACTGACACTCAAACTGCCTCACGCAAAATGGAGGTTCCCAATGATAAGGTGCGCTAAAATAGCCCCAAAATGGTAACTAAAGTCTTCAGGAAAATGAATTATTGGAAGGGATTTTGAAGGTGATGCTGTAAAGTCTTACTGGGATCAATTAACTTTGAACTATTTTTAGAGTAGGAAATGGTAGCCGTAATTGTACCACAATGCATAACAGAAATGATTGATATTGCCGCTAACAAAATATATAACCAATTGTATAACATATACAGAATATATTGTGGCAATCACATTATTGTGATCCCAGTGCAGCCATTTTGCTGTTTCTATTTGCTATTTTGATGATTGGATTCTTTACGGAACTTGTTTTTCAAGAAAGCCTTTGACAAATATGTTGCGTAAATACTGTTTTGCAGGTTGGGGTTCTTATTGGAAAGGGTGGAGATACTATTCGTTACCTGCAGACTGCAGTATAATTCTGGGGCAAAAATTCAAATCACAAGGGATGCTGATGCTAATCCTCAATCCACAACAAGGCCAGTAGAAATAATAGGGACTTTAAGTAATATAAAGAAGGCTGAGAAGCTCATTAATGCTATCATAGCAGAGGTAGCTGAATTAATTTTATTTCCTAAGTACAACTTCCTTGTGTTTTTTCCCAGTTTTCTTTTTCTTTTCTTTAACATGCTATGAGTTGATTTGGAGATTATGATACTGATTTTCTATCATTCCCTAACATAAGCATGATTATTGCAGGCTGATGCTTGTGGTTCCCCCTCCCTTGTAGCTAGGGGCCTACCTAGTGAGAGTGACTGGTGATAGAAAGCAAATTGAGATGGCTAGAGAAATGATAAAGGATGTTATGAATCAGGTTTGTTATTTACGTTTCTTAGTTTCCGCACAATTCAGGCCTAGTTCCTTTCAGTTGTAATTGCCTCTATTTGATAGCTATATTGGTTAATATTTGAGTAGTTTCTAATTGTATTCTTCAATTAATTTTTATGTTGATAAATTTTGTTGAATGGTTATCGCTATCAATTTTAATCCATTGTGAGACACTCTAGTCATGTGAAATTAAGAATTGAAGAATCCAAAATGCGATATTAGATATTTGCTAGTGATTGAGTGGTGAATTTGATGTTCCATATATGATTTTCTTTAATTCCTTGGTCAATGCATGTGTAGGATCTCATGAGCTGTACTCATGCGCCATTAGTGTTTCAAGTTGGCAACGTGTTATGAATGTGTGCTTTGCTTTCAGCACCTTGTTATTCATGGTTTTACTTTGATTAGTGGCATCTCATTGAATATACTTTTGTTAAAAAGAGTTGATTTGGCATAAAAGTGATCAGCTTAGTGGTGCTTGCTTAACAATGATGTTAGGTATATAATTTATGCGGTGAATGCAGAAGGCAACTCTTTTTTTAAATATTTAATATGATTGGCATCATCTTTAAGAGCAAATTGAAGGGGAAATGCAAATATGTAGTTGTAGATCAAATCTTGTTTGACTGGATCAATGAGATGATGGTCTATATCTCTGGCTTTGCCAAGCTACATGCAGTTGTGGATCATGATTTGTTTTGTTTGCATGTGTAGCACCTTTTTGTTTATTTGAAGGAAGGTTGTGTCATAGTTTTCTGTGGGAATGAGAGCTAATTAGTTGATACGTGGGAAGTTGTGGTATTGATGAATGATTCATTCCAAGGTCACTTGAATGCTCTTAGGAAGATCATATATGCAATCCAAGATGTCGGTTGCCACGATTTATTTATGATGAAAATGCCGATTTCGAATTGGTTGACCTTAAAAATGCAGATTTGGCTTTTGCCTTTCCCATGGGGCCAGCATTGCTTTCTCGGTGTAGGAATAGACAACCACCATTCACTTTCATCCACTGAAGAGAGATATCAGGCATTAAATCTCACAATTGCTGGATGTTAATAGTTGGTAAGATTGCTTCGAGACTTGAAAGTTAAAAATCATTCAGTGAGACTGTATTGTATTAACCTTAGTGCTCTTTAGTGCCCCTTCTATGAAATAGACATTTGTTGTAAGAAGTATAATTAGATTTTAAGTCATAGTGTATGAAGTCATTTTCAGATTGATACATATATTAATTCATATCTATTGCTGTGCTGAACATATGAAGAATGTGGTACATGTTCTATGACATGTATTGGGCTGCTGCAAAGTTGCAATAAAGGCTCAATTACCAAGTTAAGATCAGTACAAGAATATGTTTTGTTGCCCTTGTAACGTGCTAGTTTTCCTAAATAGAGTAACGTGATGTGTTGATGAGTTAGCATGAACGAATGATTTAGGACGGTCATTTGGTTATTATGAAGATCTTGACTCTTGAAGCATTGGTGTCCTATTAACTCTGATAAATTTTCAACTTCAAAGGCTCCTCCTGAAATTCTAAATGTTTCTCTTTTATGGATTTTCAGTTTTGAGTTTACCTTTATGCAATTATGTGTTGGTCATTGTGGCAGTGCAGAATTGAACTTGAGATTATAATGTTTGCAACAGTTTTGCAGTTCAACATGATTGTTTCTGCAGTTCATTTTGTTAGTTATTAGCATGAGTTTTAATTTTATAAGATTGTTTTCCTTTGTTTAGTTGCTAACTGTTAGGATATTGATGGTTAATATTATAATTGAAGCAATGTTTATCCTTTTTTTTTAATTTAAATTTATGTTTTCCGTTTTCAATTCTTATGGTTCCTTTTGTATGCGTTGCATGCATGCCTTGCGTGTTATTATTGTCAGGGTTTTACCCAGGTGTTTGCTTTGGAAAAGGAGACATGTTTTGCGAATTTAAGCAGCTACTGTGCCTTACTTGTACTGTTTATTTTAATTTTTTTAATAATTCCTTTTTATTGGATAATTGCTTCTTACTAACTTTATTTTTGTAATATGCCTTGTGTAGACTGTGAGGTCATCACCTTACTCTGGCAGTTTCAACCAACAGCATTCCTATCGACGGACCTACTGGTCCATCAAATTGGGGTCCACGAGGCCCTCATTCATCACAGCCAAATCCTTACGATTATCATCTCCGAGGACCTTATCCTTCTCAAAATTCACAGTATCCACCTCCAAGTTATGGTGGTTATCCTCCCCAACAAATGGGCCCCGAGGTAACTTTGGTTCTGGTTGGGAGCAAAGACCTCCCACCATGCAGGGGCCAGTTCCGCATGGTGGAGTTTATGACTACGGTGTCCAGGGAGGCCATGTATCTGATCACCCAGCGTCTGGCCCAATTTCTACTCCTGTTTCTGGGCATGCTCCTATCCCGTCCCCTACCCCTGCCATGTCCCATTCCCCATCACAGGCAAATTATAATTATGGGCAACCACATGGTCCAGATTATGGGCATCAAGCTCCTTATTCCCAGGCAGTACCTTCTCAGCAGGGCTATGGGCATGGATATGACGAAACAAAGTATGACAATCATGCTCCAATGCAGCATCCTTATGGACATGGAAGTTCCCAACCAGTATATCCACAAGCCAGCAATCAACCAGGCTATAGGGCGCAGCAGCAGTATGGAAAGCAACCATCATGTGGCATGCCATTGCAGGGACCACCTACCCAATCATGTGGCCCTCCTAGGCCTAGTCAACCTGGTGATATGCCATATCAAGGTACCATTCAATCCAGTCAATCATATGGTCCAAATGTGCCACCTCAACAGCAGTATCCTTCTGCATCAAGTGGGCAATCGTATCCTTCAAATGGATCTGCATCAGGTGCTGAGGGGAACAATCAGGCAATGCCTACTTCTGGCCCCGGCTATCCACAGCAAGGTAGCCAGCCAGTTCCATGTTATCTCAGCCTGGTGGACAACAGTCAACTGGCTATGTGCAAGGTCCAACCAGTGGTTATGGATCATACCCATCTTCGCAACAATGTTATCTAGAACAGCCAGCTTCAAACAATGCAGGTTATGGGTATCAAGGGTCTCAAGATCCTGCTTATGGCAGTGGCCCTGGGGCAACCTATAGTGCACCACCAAGTGGCCAGCAGGCTTATGCTCAGCCAACAGCAACTCAACCAAGTTATGATCAGTCGGTTCCTCAGTCAGGTGCATATGGAGCTGCTCCAGGAAGTGCACCAGTTGGGTATGGGAAAAACCTTGTCTCCCTAGCGCACTTACCCTCAATATGACTCAACTCTGATATATGTTGCACCGCTCTGAGAATTTAGTTATAGCTTGATGGCGAGTTTGTACTGCTGATGCATATTGAGCTTTTGCAGTTAAGTATTACAAATATGTTATTATCCGGGTAGTATTAGCTTTAGATATTTGACTGTTAGGTCTTTTTCTGACTGCCAATCGAACACCAAGATTATATATCTGCATGATGCTGACTGAGAATGCATCTAAGTTTCTTATCATTGTCGTTTTCTTATTTGCTATGGTCGTTGTTTTCTTTTTCTTTGAAGTGGGCTTTTTGTGTGGATGGATTGTATGATTTGGATCTGGGGTTTTTATTTAAGCGAATCATGAGCAGCCGAAGGAAAACTCTTTGAAATGGTGCTTCTTTCTAGTGTATATTTTTGGGTTTCTATTTACAGGCTACGAACTTCACATTTCATTTGTTTAGTAGTAGTAAATCCCATGAGAAATTAACTAGAAAAGTAGTTGAATAGGACTTTAGACCCGTAAAAAACAATGAAAATTGGAGGCATTTGTAGACGAAGAAAATTAGCCTTTATTTCTGTTTCTTACAGCAGTGGGTGGTTGGGTGAAGAGTTAGCCATAAGGTCTTACGAATGAACAGCCTTTTCCAGGCCCTAATGCCTATCATTAGAAGATTCGCCACTACCCCGAGTTGCCAGTAGCTATTAAATCTTACGTTATAAAATTGGGGAATGCTAGCTACAGTTGCTTGTAAAAGTGACTGTCCAATAATTTTTTTCTTATTAGTTGAAAGAGTATTTAATAAATTTTAGGTAACTTATCTATTATCACAAGTTTTTTTTTTTTTTTCATCTTTTCCATAATTAATTATCATTTTCTCTCTCCTAATCTCTAATTTATTCACTCTCCTCCTGCCTTAGACAAAACAAAATCCCCCTCTCGTCATTCCACTTTTTTTTTTCCTTTTATCGTTTTCATTTCTTTTGTTTCATCTTCTTTTTTCCTAAAATATTTTATACTTTTCCTCTGTTGTGTCAGTCTTTTACCGTAAAACTTTTTATTTTGGAGGTCAATTTTTTGCTAAATAATAAGAATGCTAAATGATAAGAACTTCAAGAAAAAGAACTTTTCAATAGATATACATATAATTTATACTCTCTTTTTTGTAATTGATTATTATGGGCACAAATTAATTTTTTTTAAAGAACTCTCAATGAATTCTGGTGGGCACTCTTTTTTTTTTTTTTAAATTGATTATTCTAGGCACTCTATTGTATATTTACAGTTACTTGTATACAATTTATATATGTTGGTAATTTAAAAGAACTCCTATCGAATCTTTAATCTTTTGCAGATGGTAGATTTAGGCAAAAATTTGTTAGGCACTCTAATTTTTTTTTACTAATAAATATATTTAATCCACTTAATTGCTATAAAAACTGAAACTCATTAAAAAAAAAATCCTAAATGGAGTGCAATAATTTGTGATCTCTTTGAATTTTCTATAATTCATTGTAGGTAAATTGAAAGTTGAACAACAGTTATTTGTATACAATTTATATATGTTGGTAATTTGAAAGAACTCCTATCGAATCTTAAATCTTTTGTAGATGGTAGATTTAGGCAAAAATTTGTTAGGCACTCTAATTTTTGTTTACTAATAAATATATTTAATCCACTTAATTTCTATAAAAACTGAAACTCATAGAAAAAAAAATTCTAAATAGAGTGCAATAATTTGTGATCTGTTTGAATTTTCTATAATTCATTGTAGGTAAATTGAAAGTTGAATAATGAAATAAATAAATAAATTTTTTTTTTAGATATCAAAACGTTACTTTTCATACTCCCAATCATTTTTTTTTAATAAATCTAATGGTGATATCTAGTCTTTCATCTATTAGTTTTTTTTTTTTGGGCCTGATAGTTACCCTTTTGAATTTTTTTACTACCATCTTTCTTACCAACATTGAGATGTTGATCTATGTTTTTTTTTTCTTTTTTGGAATCATGTTGACATAGATTACTTGAACAGCTTGTTGGGTTGGGCTTGAAAATTAATGTGGAGTTTGTTTAAGAGCATAAGTCATGTATTTAGTTAATATAGAATGAGTATGTAATTAGATTGCTTTGTTCTGCTTTAAGAAATGATTTTATTTTCAGTGTTTTTTGTCTCCAATTTCAAAAATTTTTATTTAAATCATGTCAATATATGATTGCTTGAATAACTTTTTTATTTACTAGAAAGAAAAAAAATAATATTTTAATTATTTTATTTACAGGAAAAGTAGAAAATAAAAATGAGCTTTATTAGTAGCAACACTTCTTTCCTTCTAACTACATTTTTTCATTTTGAATTTCATTATTTTGAATTAATTTGCTATCAAATAATATTTTTTAGAATTAATTTAATTTAAATTAAGATTTGAAAGGTCCAATTAAAGAAAAAAAAGAATGAATAAATTAGAGGTCAAAAAAAGTAATTAATTAAAGAGAAAAAAGAATAATTAATTAGAAGAAAGAAAAAAAATTAATAATTTTTTTGTTATCTTGATAATAGGTAACAGGTTACCTAAAAATCTAATAAATGCTCTTTCATCAATAAGGAAAAAATTGTTAGACAATCACATTTTCAAGTGACCGTGGCTAGCATTTCTCTCATCAAATTTTACTCTAGCAAGAATGTCATGACCCAACCTATGGGCCGGACCGGCACTAGGACCTGGGCCAGCCTAAAGCCCCCGAGGCCCGTAGTAAGCCTAACTATTGTTCAACCCAACTCTAAGGCCCATTTGGGCCCAATTTCAAGAATTCAACCGGATAGAGTCCGGCCATAAAATGGACCTTTTAACGGGGAGTTTTTGACTCACCCGACCTGTAAACACAATATATAATCAATTGGGGAGCTCAGCTCACCCTTCACATACTCATAATAACATAAAGTCAAATGGGAGCTCAGCTCCCTCATCCAGTCCAACATATATGCATATAATAAGTTTACAGGTCCAACATGGCAAATTATATTACAGACTCAAATCAAATAAATATTTCTAACACATACGAAAATTCTAGGAGTTAATAGAATTATACAAATATTACAGACATTAATAGACGACCTGCGAAGAAGAAAAGCAAGTTAACCACAATAATAATCCTCCTGTATCCTGGACAAATAATGAACAGGAGTGAGCGTTCGACTCAGAGAGTAAAATATCAATTTTAATCATAATCTCTATAGCTATCTAAAGCTAATGCAGCCTGTAGAGTGAAATGCAACATCGTCATAAATTTCATACAAATCACATCAAAAAGGCAATTTGGAGCACTCACACACCCAACACTGTCAAACAATACATATATGAGAGCTGATCCCCTAAACAGCCCTCTAAATCCAACCTCTGCCAGCAAAGATCTCAAGCCGGACTTTCGCTTAATAAACCAAATACGGGGTCCCAGCGAAGAACTCAAGCCGTGTCTACCCCGAAGGACCGAGTCCCAGCAAAGATCTCAAGCCATGTCTACCCGTCCTATCTATATCCAACACTATACCACACGCACGCCAACGCACGCACACTACTCCAAATTATCACAACAATATCTATGGCACTTCAACATTTATGAATGCAATGTAAAACGTGCCTATTGTTTAACTACATAAATACATACATATAAGTGATGCATGGGCATGCTTGAACATATAATAATATCGAAATTACAATTAAAATTAATATTTTACTCACAGACTTAACCGTAGTCACTGTGGCGGCTAGGCGGAGGAGGAAGGTTGTCCTGGCTCACCTGACAATTTTTATTACAATTACTTAGTACATTTGACTCAATACAAGCTAAGACAAAGATCAAAGAAGTCCTAAGTCGTACCGAAAATCTGGCAGAGTCTCCCCTATACCTAGGACCTACCCAACCTGCAAAAGGGCTTAAAACGCATTTCTATATCCACAAACCATACACCCATAACTCAATCACATCACACAGCCCCTCCTGGGCCCATCCAAACAGTCATCAATCACAATATGTAAAATTATAGTTTAGTCCTCATAATTTAACCATTTTGCAAAAAACTACCCAAATGAGTTCTAAAAATTCTAAAACTTTGTCCCGCGGTCCTTAGCATCATTACTAAGCTAATGTAAAAGGAATTATAATTTTCTGAGCTACCATGAATATTTTATGAATTTTTTATCCAATTCAAGCACTAGAAAATTACGAAAAAGTAAGGTTCGGGTTTACCTATGCCGATTCTGACTTCGAGGACGCGCTCGGGACGTCTAACAATGGTGGGATAGCTAAAATCTCGATCCAATTCCAAGACTTTTTCGGTAGCCTGACTGTCTGTCCGTTGAATATTTACAGACCGGGGCGACCGTTAAATTTTCGCGAATTGAAGGTACCTACACGAAGCCTATAACACGGGGGTTAGTATAAAATTTTTATGAAATTTTCTAAGCTCATTTAGTGCTCGGAAAAATACTACGAAGTTTCGTGAGACCACTAAAAAATGATGTCAGAAAATTTTGAAATTTATATTGCCGCAAAGCTCTCGACGAGTGGAGCGCTTTGGTACTCTCGATTTTCTCGTGGGGTTCACGGTTTGCGAGAAATCTAGCCCAAAAATCGAAATGGGCTAAAACTTCCCGGACAAAAATTGGGCAAACCGCTCGATGGATTTTGGTGTTCTTGGTGTCTATGGAAAGCTTTCGAGGTGTAGATGAAGTTTGACACAAGACCCGGTCCGATTGGTCGCCGGATCAGCCGAATTTTGGCCGGGAAGGTGAGGCATCGCGCGCGCACAGGTGAGGAGTTCGTGCGCATTTTTCTGCCTTTTGGAGGGTCAGTCGGCCGTGGGGAGGCACTGCGGTGGCGCGCCGGCGAGGTGGGTAGGGCTGGGTGGCAGCTGCGTGGTGTGGGGAGGAGGGAGGAGAGAGAAAACGAGAGAGAGAGGGAGAGACACGGGAACGCGCCGGGAAGGAAGGAAGAAAAAAAGAAAAGGCCGGTCCGATTCGATCGGTCCGATCCGGTCCTGTTTGATTCAGCCGGTCCGATTCAGGATAAAATTTTTTTATATTTTTACTCTGCCTTGGGGCCGAAAATGAGGTTCAAAATTTTAGAAAAAAATTCTAGAAAACTCAGAAAAATTCGTAGAGTCCAAATATATTTTTAGATTTACCACGTAGTCTTTAAATTAATTTCTAAAAATCATTAAAGTTTTATATTTTCAAAAAATCGAACCCGATTTCTAAAATCCGAAAAATTTCAAATAATTTCCTAAAATTAAATAAAATGAAATATTAATATTTACTCACAAAATAATAAATTTAAAAATTTGGGGTGTTATAAAGAAACACAAGGTGCAAGTTGTAATAAGGCAATTTTCGTAACCTCATATTCAAACATTTATGCATATAATTTTATCGAAGATAGGATTGCCTTGAAATTCGAGGCAGATGGAGTAACTGTGGGATGGTTCTCTAGAAGGTTCTTATGAATGGTTATGCTGCATTAACTAATAACAATTTTCATTTAGTCCTCTTGTTCTTTTATATTATATGTGCATTTAAAAAAAAAAATTTATTTAGTTTAATTTAATTATTGGTCCCTTAAAATATTTTTTAAAATTTTTTAATAGGTATATTAATTTTAATTTTTTATTAATTGTTCTCTAAAA